>NC_133651.1:183082894-183382894 GCF_009905375.1 Apium graveolens
CATTCAAGCCTCCAACCATAACTCACTTAAGTCTGTTGGAAGAAAATCAAAGAAAATGCAAGCTGGTGCTGGGATCATCTGGAATTGCTTCAATTAAACTGACTTTCTACCTCTAAACATGTTCATCTCAGATGAAGATTTTTCCAACAATTAGCTGAAGAAATTGTCAAAGTTTGGGTTGTATCACTAGTAGAAGTCAGAATCTACTACCAAGATAGCTCCTTCATTTTACTTAGAAGAACAATAGTGGAAACTTTTTTAACTACAAAACTGAAGAGGGTGATCAACTTGATGAATGATAAGGACACAAGTACAAGAATGTGAAAGGTTATGATGTCTGAAAGGTTGAGGTAAAGGAATAAAAGGCATGCAAGATTGAAGGCTGAAAAAGAGAAAAGGGACATAAAATATGCAAAAGGAGATAAAGATGTTTGAGCAGAGATCTAGTGAACTCAAGGCAAGGGGTTGAGCAGAATATGAAAGGATGGACCTTTTCTATACATACAAGTTGGCAGATTCCCAAGATTCAGAGTTGGTTACTTGAATGGTTACTCACTGGATGATTGGATCAAGCTTGTAGAAGCTCTAAGAGGGACTGAAATTAGAGAGGAACTCCAAGTGCTTGTAAACCTAAAGGACCTCATTAGAAAATAACCAGGCTATGAGAAATTCATGTGATGACTATAACTATTGAATTCACGTAATCACTCAATGTATAAGAAGTTGTATTATTAATTTTTCAGTTTTTATGTATTTATTTGTAGCTTAGAGTTAGTCTTGTTATCAGGCATGAATTTTTTTAAGCAATCTTCTCAAAAACTTGGGGGAGATTATTGTGCAAGACATGCCTACATAATAACAAGACTAAGTCATATTGAATACCCTAAGATTTATTTGTATGATAATCAACTTTATGTTTTGTACTGTATTACTTGAGTTTGTAAAATGGTTTGAAGTTTAGATTAGAGTATTTTTCTGTAAACAGATTCAAGCTAAGGAATAAACTCTGGAAGAATATCAAGCCATGATCATGCCTCAGAGAAAAGTGAAGAAGCTTGGAGTTGAATAAAACTATATTAGGAAAATGTTTTAAGTCAAGATATCGACAAGTCATAGATCAAGTCATATAGAGAAGTCATTTGATAACTCCAGAATGACTTATCGAGAAGTCCAAAATATCTTATAGAGAAGTCTCAGAGATATCGACAAGTCAAATGATGATATGAAGTATGAAGATATCGATAAGTCATTTCTGCATGTAGAGAACTCAGAGATATGGACAAGTCAAAATGAAGATGTGAAGATTGGAGATATCGACAAGTCAATTTATCATTAGAGATCTCAGAGATATCGACAAGTCAAAATTTATACAGAGATCTCTGAGATATCAACAAGTAAAGTCTACAAATAGGGATCTCAGACATATCGACAAGTTAATCAACATGTAAAGATCAAGAGACCTCGACAAGTCAAATATGCCTATAGAGAACTCAGAGATCTCGATAAATCATTATACTTATTGAGATATCACTTCTCTATACAAAAAAATGGAGATCTCGATATGCCACTCAAATAAAGAATTCAAACAAATGAAGGTTCAAGATTATCAGTCGACAAACGATCTATCAACTAGATTGAAATGTTTACAAAGTAGCTGGAGAGAGTACAAGATCAAGGGCCAAGATTAACTAGATAAAGGATGGTCACAGACCTACAAGATTCTGCACAGATTTGCTAAGCCGTAAATGGAAATATAAAAGGTTGCTTTAGAAAAAGGGTTTAGTTTATTTTAGTGCAAGTTTTGTAAACTTGTGCTGCTAGTGTATAAAGTATGCACTGGTCCTTAGTATAGAAGTAACAAACAGTTTTACATTTTCTTGTATTCTTTCAAGGAAGAAGCCGAGTTCTTATATTTTTTAGAATATATAATTTGTAGCAAGATAAACTTAATTAATACAAATTAAGTGAGTTTTGAAATATTATGTTTTCTGTGCTTGTTGTTTTAATTATGCTAATATGATATCTCTACAATTAAACTGCTTTGTTCACACACCATTATCCAAACCTTAAAAAGGCTAAAAATCAATAAAAGACATTCACCCCCTGTTTTGTACTCAATATCTAACAAAAGATTCCAGTTCTTTACAAAGAATTTTACTCTCACTTGAAAATGAAGATGAGGCTTCACCTGATGCCTCAGAATGAGGGTTTTGTCAACTGTATTGACAATGGTCATCATATTCCTATGGAAACAATCACCGGACTTGCAGAAGCTGATGGAACCATTAGTGCTGATAGAATAGCGATGAAGTGTAAGTCATATGTTATAGCCTATTTGTATATTCGAAGATTCAACTCAACTCAAATAAGAATGTAATAAGTAAATAGTGGATTTACCGTCAGAGAGATCTCGCAAAGTAACATCTGTTAGAGGATTCAGAAACAAGGTTCATCTACAGACTTGAGGAGTTAATTCACTGGAAGAAGTTCAAGAAATTGATCAAGCCTCAGTGATATAAATCAAGATCGTGGATTTAATCAAGTGACAGAGATCTCGTCAGAGTATCATTAATTACAAGGATTTAGTCTGAAGAAAATCAAGAGTATCAAGGTCAAGGCTTGAAGAAACGTCACGAAAGTTAGTCACTCATGAACCAGACAGTACATCGAGTGTCAACATTGAAGTGGTGGAATTGATTCATAATTGACAGTGATTTTCAGAAGATTTTCAGAAGAATGGTTGCTGCTCAAGATTAGTATTAATTCTCTATTAATTAATTAAGTCATATAATTTAATTAAGAAAATAAATTATATCTGCAAAGATTAATTTATTGATTAATTGAATTAATTGATTAATTAATTCTGAATTAATATTAAGGTTTTTCAGAATTTTAATTGGATTAAAATCTGCATTAAATCAGCAAGACAATTGAAAATGAACTAGCATGACAATCAGGATTGTCATACCGATTGTCATGCCAGGCCATTTTCAATAGTCTCACCGAAAGTTACACTGGGAGGAGGATTGTCTTGCTAGTTCATTCTGATAGTCTTGCTAGTTCATTTGATTATCATACCGAAATTCTTGCTAGCTGTTGAGATTGTCTTGCTAGTTCAAAGGATAGTCTCACCGAAAGTCCTACCAGCTATGGGATTGTCATTCCAGTTCATTTCATTCTGTTGATTGATTAAAAAGACAGAAGCAGCCATTCAACAATAATATCCACAACACAGAAGTCAAGAAAAAAGCAGAAAATAAAAACAAGAAGCAATATTTCATCTTTTCATCTGCATACTTCAAGATTAAATTTCTAGATTGTAAAGTTAAATCCAATCCACTAGAAATCTTTATCTTGCTCTTGTGTAACAATCTAGCGGATCAGAATCCCTAGAACTTAATCTCAAATCGCGTTTAGCATTTGATTCTAATTATTGCAAAAATAGAAAAAGTTTATGTCAAATTTATTCTAAATTGTGATAATTAATTTGAGATTAATTCCTTGTAATCGATACAGTTGTTGTAACACCTTTCAAGTTTAATAATATTTTTATTTAACTTGAATTTTGTTTCACATTTTTTATTCCGCATTTATTCGATTATTCGGTACTGTTTGTATTCAACCCCCCTTCTACAAACACATTGGGACCTAACAATTGGTATCAGAGCCTTCTGATTAACGAACAAATCAAGATCCTAGACTTTTGTGATTTTTCAACTCCTTGAATTTTTATTCATTCAAAAATTCATAATGACTTCACAAAAAGTTGGAACCGTTAAAATTCCACAATTTGACAAAGAGAATTATATTATGTGGAAGAAGAAGATGCTCTTATTTTTACAAGTGGCAAATCCCAAATATTCAAACTTGTTAAAGAAGGGGATAAAGACTCCGATGGTTATTGAACCGGACGTGATAGTAGATGATGTTGTGATCACCAAAGCCAGAACCTATCCTAAAGATCCTGAAGATTTTACTCCTGATGAAAAGGAAGGAGCCTCCTTGGATGCCAGCCTTCAATTAATTTTAATTGATTCCCTTGATCCCTTGATGAACAGACATGTGATGAACTGTAAAAATTCCAAACACATGTGGGAAACTATTGAGGTGAACAATGAAGGCACAGAGGAAGTTAGGGAGAACAAGTTGGAGATCCTAACCTCTGAGTATGAATATTTTAAATCAAATCTAGGAGAAGGAATTACTGAAGTGTTTGAGAGGTACAATGCGTTGATCAACAACTTGAACATAAATGGGAAATATTATTCAATCAGGGAGGTCAACAAAAAGTTCCTTTTAACACTGCCAACTCATCTTGAACATAGAATTACTGTCATTAGAGAAGCTAGAGATCTGAGTGAGATTTCTTTGGACAGGCTCTATGGAGTGTTAAAAACCTATGAGTTGGAGCAGATTCAACAGAAGGAAGTCTACGGGAAGGATAGAATGGTCAGCACATCTACTGCACTTGTAGCTGAAGGTCAACAACAACAACAATCTCAACAATTGGAGAGAATGGTACAGTGTTCCAAGGCTGAGGAAAATATGTTAGTAGCAGAATATGATCCTCCTACTACAAATCAATCAAGTGATGATTTTTATTCCTTGGAAGAGCTGGAGCAATTGGAAGACGAGTCAATGGCCCAAATTGTCAAGAGATTCTCCCATGTCAGATTCAAGAGGAATCCCAAGCTTAAGTACAAGTCCAACTACAACAAATTCCAGAAAGGTGGATCTTCATCCTCTAACACCAGCAGTGGTGGATACAAAACAGGGATGGTTGATCGGAGCACCATTAGATGCTATAACTGCAATGAGTTGGGACACTTTGCCACATAATGTAGGAAGCCAAAGCAAGTAAGAAAGAAATCTGAAAGGGCTTATCTGAAAAAGGGAAGAAGCTGGGATGATACTGACAGTGAAGATGAAGATGAAGGAAATATTGCTCTTATGGCTATTGATGGAAAAGCTTCATCGTCAAGAATAGAGGTAAAACTTTCTGATGCTGAAATGGTTTATCATCTAAGAGGTAACTTAGATTGTGCACGTCGTGATAATGAACTGTTAAGTTTACAGATCACAGACCTTGAGAAAGAGGTTAATGAATTAAGATTTGTGCACATTAATCAAGACAAATTAAAAGAACAAGTATCTTTTCTAGAGAATAGAGTTGACTGTTATAGAAAACTCGAAACTATTCTCAAAGACAAGATCACCGGTCTTGAGACTAAGGTTAGAGCCTACTTCAATTCTTGTTTGAAGGCTAAAGAGTTCTACAGTAAGCAATCTGTTAATCAAACATCTGGAATAGGTTATGATTACAATGTTGATATTGGAGAATTAGGCATAAACTCCCCTCCTCGTGTCTGTGCTAAAGGGAGGGAAGTACCACATGTGCTTAAGGGTGTTGATGAACCCCTCTCTAAACCATCAATTGCTGAACCATTTGATGCGACCTCTTCTGTTATTCAAGAAGAAATACGTGCTGAAGATCATGCTAATGAGAAGGTTATTTCCAAGTCAAGTGTGTCAAAATTTCCAGTCAAAGTTGTGAAAGCAACTGAGACTAACTCAGACACACATGAGTTGGATAACAAAAATGCCATGTCTGCCATGCATAAATTGCCTGCTATTAATCACTCTCATAAAGCATGTGGTGTTTCTAATTGTATGTCTTGTGCTTTTAATATGATGTATGCTTATTTTAATGGTAAGCATGTTTCTAATGATAAGACTACTCATCGTCAGCATGTGAATAACAAGAAGCATGATAGGTCTAAGACTGCTAGTCCTACTAAGGCTAGAAAGGAGACATTTGTGCCTAAGCTTAAACAGAAATTTGTTAAGGTTGTTTATAAGGTCAAATGTTCAGTCATTGAGAAAGTTGAGACCATTAAAATTAAAAATGTTGTTTTGCCTGACAAAGGACAATTCTACAAGTATGCCGGGCCCAACCAAGTTTGGGTTCCGAAGAAGGTCTAATCCATTTGTAGTGCAGGGCATTAAACAGGTGTAACCGGTAGTGTGAATTCTTGACAGTGGATCATCAAGACATATGACCGGAGATAGAGCCCTGCTATCAAATGTGGTTGAGAAAGCTGGCCCCCTGGTTACCTTTGGAGATTACAGCAAAGGTTTATCTGAGGGATATGGCTGTTTGCAAGCTGGTAATGTGATCTTGAACTTGTAAATAGTTTCTATATTTTTGCAATATTTATATAAGTTTTTATTTGTATTTTCTTTAATTGTAAATATTGTATGATATATGAAATTGAATGTTGATATCTTTTTGATAGATATTTGGTATTTAATTCATTGATATGTATTTTTATTATTATTATTATTTGTATTATATTATTTCTTATTTTATTTTAGTTTATTTTAAATTTTATGCAACATAACAATTAGTATCTAAAGTACTTGACAAGTATCGGTCAATTATATGTTGTTAACATTATGTTGCAGATATTTGTAAGCTTTTGACATGAATGAGAATTACTTAGACATTACCCTAAGTGATCAATGTTTTATCAAAAACTCATTCATATTAAAAAACAAAATCAAACTTCTTTCTACATTAGTGATTTCTTATTTCATGTAAAATCCTTTGAAATCACTATTGTACATCATTACTCTCAAAAGATTAAATGTATAATTTTCATTCATTATAAATCTTAAATACATTTTATCTCTATAGTGCCATATATTCTATGTTACAGGTTCAGTCTCCAATGACTTTCTTTCATTGATAGTCATGAGGTTGAAAACCCACAACGTCTATCCCAGACTATAAAGACAAACACAAAAAAAAACAGAACCAACCAACACTCTCTTACCACTAAATGTAGTATGAATGAGCGTGAGGGAGATAGTGCCTCAGTGCACCACATAAGGAAGGTTCTGTAGTCAACCCAATAGCTCTGTCTCCTACAAAGATGAGTAGTATTTAAACCGAGACAACTGCTAACCCCCATACATCTTCTCAAAAAGATGTAATGGTTGAAAATGCACAAAAACAGTTACTAGATTCATTCTCTCAACAGGGTGCATCTATTAAAATTTGCCTGTCGGCCAAGGTATCCTATGTAGTGTCACCACCTCAAATATAAACAATTCTTAATGCACAAGGAAATGTTACACACACAAAGGATGATTTGACGGAAACAAGAGTTTCGACCATTTTAAGGTCAGATTCGATTGTTCAAGGTTCGTTAATGGACCAATTTCCTTTACAGGTGTTAGGAGAGGATACTGATCCAAAAGCCATATGTCAGTGGTCAGTGTCTACCTCCCCAGGATTAAATCCCCTGGATGCATCTACGGATAGTGGATCTGACATAGGCGCAGATCGGCAACTTGTTGACAATGATTCAGATATTACCTGATGAGTCACAAGGAAATGTCTTCACAGACATTAGAAGAGAACTTTGATCTTTATGCTAAATTCGTTGGATCATTGTTTACCTTCCCAGAATTCAAATCTGGAACCCTAAAAGGGAAACTAGCAACTTATAGATTATGACTCAGATTCATCTGACGAGTTTAACAAGGATGGGGATTTGCGAACTCCCATTGCACCACCTGTGACCTCCTTAAGGATGGCTAAGGTGATTTTCCTTGCAGGTACAGCTGGATTATGGAGCTATGAGAGAAGAGTGATACACTTGTGAGAATGAGTGTAAACACGAGTGGAGAGAAGAGTGAAATACATGTGAGGTACACTAAACAGAATCACACACTCAGAGTGAGGGAGAAAGAGAAACTACTTGTTATTTCTTTTCCAACCAAGTGAAGTATGAGAACTCCTTCAGACGACGGCATACATTCCTTCATTAAGGGGGAGATAAAAGCTTAAGTAATAGTTTGGAGGATTCCTCAACTAAGAGGGAGAAATAGCAGGGAGGAAGAAAAAGATCATATGTACACTACACCACACCATTGTTGTTTGTAACTACGGATCCTATTGTACGGGAGAGGTGGTAAACACAAGGTGATTTTCTAGTAAGGGAGGAAGCTGTTTTCAAAAGGGGAGTACCATTGGTTTTTATCTGCGGATCCTATTGTATGGGAGAGGTGGTAAACGAAGGTGATCTTCTTTAATCAGTTGATTCTCATAGGGGGAGAAGCAAGAGAGATATGGGCTTCTCAACAGGAAATGTGGTTGTAGAAATGAAGATGTAACTACTTGAAGATATGTTCAGTCTAGAGGAACATCTACATGGAATCTGGAAAATGTTAAATCTAGTCCAGAACTTTTCTACTATTTACTTTGCATTTCTTTTTATATCTTTTTCTTATTTGTTAGTTGAGTTATCCTCTAGGTATTTGTGTGTTATTGTCTAACAAACAAATAGGGGGAGATTGTAAGTCATATGTCATAGCCTATTTGTATATTCGAGGATTCAACTCAACTCAAATAAGAATGTAATAAGTAAATAGTGGATTTACCGTCAGAGAGATCTCGCAAAGTAACATCTATCAGAGGATTCAGAAACAAGGTTCATCTACAGACTTGAGGAGTTAATTCACTGGAAGAAGTTCAAGAAATTGATCAAGCCTCAGTGATATAAATCAAGATCGTGGATTTAATCAAGTGACAGAGATCTCGTCAGAGTATCATTAATTACAAGGATTTAGTATGAAGAAAATCAAGAGTATCAAGGTCAAGGCTTGAAGAAACATCACGGAAGTTAGTCATTCATGAACCAGACAGTACATCGAGTGTCAACATTGAAGTGGTGGAATTGATTCATAATTGACAGTGATTTTCAGAAGATTTTCAGAAGAATGGTTGCTGCTCAAGATTAGTATTAATTCTCTATTAATTAATTAAGTCATATAATTTAATTAAGAAAATAAATTATATCTGCAAAGATTAATTTATTGATTAATTGAATTAATTGATTAATTAATTCTGAATTAATATTAAGGTTTTTCAAAATTTTAATTGGATTAAAATCTGTATTAAATCAGCAAGACAATTGAAAATGAACTAGCATGACAATCATGATTGTCATACCGATTGTCATGCCAGGCCATTTTTAATAGTCTCACCGAAAGTTACACTGGGAGGAGGATTGTCTTGCTAGTTCATTCTGATAGTCTTGCTAGTTCATTTGATTGTCATACTGAAAGTCTTGCTAGCTGTTGAGATTGTCTTGCTAGTTCAAAGGATAGTCTCACCGAAAGTCCTACCAGCTATGGGATTGTCATTCCAGTTCATTTCATTCTGTTGATTGATTAAAAAGACAGAAGCAGCCATTCAACAATAATATCCACAACACAGAAGTCAAGAAAAAAGCAGAAAAGAAAAACAAGAAGCAATATTTCATCTTTTCATCTGCATACTTCAAGATTAAATTTCTAGATTGTAAAGTTAAATCCAATCCACTAGAAATCTTTATCTTGCTCTTGCGTAACAATCTAGCGGATCAGAATCCCTAGAACTTAATCTCAAATCGCGTTTAGCATTTGATTCTAATTATTGCAAAAATAGAAAAAGTTCATGTCGAATTTATTCTAAATTTGTGATAATTAATTTGAGATTAATTCCTTGTAATCGATACAGTTGTTGTAACACCTTTCAAGTTTAATAATATTTTTATTTAACTTGAATTTTGTTTCACATTTTTTATTCCGCATTTATTCGATTATTCGGTACTGTTTGTATTCAACCCCCCTTCTACAAACACATTGGGACCTAACATGAAGAATCCAGATGACTACTCATCAGAAGATCTGGAAGAAGTCAACAGAGATAGGAGGACCATGAACATCATTTTTAATGGCATAGATTATGACATGTTTGAGTGTATCACAAATTATTTTACAACCAAGGATGTATGGGATACCATTAAAAATCTTTATGAAGGATCTGAAAAAGTCAAAGAGAACAAGATGCAACTCCTCATAATTATAAATTTTTTCTCTCTATTTCTGGTGAAGGGTTGAGTGAAACATTCAACAAATTCTAGAAATTGCTGAATGGACAAAGTTGCATGTAAAGGTATATCTAATTAAAGATTCAAATATGAAGTCCCTGATATCTCTTCTAAAGGAATGGAAGTCAACAACTATCTCTGTCAGAAACGTATATGATTATAAGGAATACACTCTTGATAGACTATATGGAGTCCTAAAGACTTATGAGCTGGAAACGCAACATGATGAAAAAATTAAAAAGGATCAAAAGAAAAATAGATCTGTATCCTTGTTGCATCAAATCACTATAAAAAGCAAGTGGAAGCCATGGTAGAATCTGCATCAAATGAAGTTGAAGAATCAGGACCAAAATCGTCAAAAGGAAAAGCAAAAGATGTTGAGACCGAGAGTGACTCATCCTTAATTGATGAACTAGAAGAGCTATCTCTCGATACTTTCTCTCATCCCTATCTCTCTCGATTCTTTCTTGAATTTGAATCTGAGACCACCCCCATGCTCGGTTTCTTCTCCTCTACAGCTTTATGTGATTGCATGTGTTAATCTTTGAGGTTTTAGAAAACCTGAATTAGGGTTTAGTTCGGCTTTTTGATGGAATTCGAATGGAATTATGTGATTTTGATTATAATTTCCGTGATTAAACATGTATGTGATGTTGACCATGATTACTGGAGGAGTACTGGTTGGATTTATACTAATAATCAATATGAACTTGTTTCATAATTGTATTATATGATTGTAAATCTCGAAAATATTCGGTTCAAAAATTTTAGAATTTGTAATTCGAATTTTCATAATTATATTCGACATATTTGATTATGTGAGTGGTTGTTGAGATTAAACCCGAATTAAAGTGATGCATGTTAAGAATCTAGGTTATTGGACTTTAAATACTGGAATGATTCGAATTATGTGATTATCTGTCAAGTTAGTGTGAATCTGAATTTGGATTATACGTATGATTGACTAGTAAAGTAGTTTGGATTGCAAAATTTCTTGGTGATGTCAAAATTTGGGGAGTATGTATATACCAATACGTAATGTCAAATATTCGGTAGAAATGTAATCGTCTAATAATTAAAATACGTAAAGGTTTAGGAATAATGATATTGATTGTTTATAAACTGGTATGATAAGCATATAAGTATGAGTATATTATTGATTGCGATAACTGTTATGTGTAATTAAGGTATACCTGCAGGACTACCTGATAAGTAGTGAAGTGAAATGGATTAATATTGAGTATAAGTACATAATAGGTATGATTGTATATGAACGTCACAATATGATTACGTGTATGTGTGTGGCAAGATAAATATAAGTACATGTGTATACTTATACTTATGTTATTTGGTATAAAAGGGTAGAAGGATTAGACGTCAGGAGAGGTCATTTACTTATAAGGGTTTTAATTATAAGGGACCCCAATTAGGGTTGATTTGTTGATTGTATATTTGGAAAGCGAGGAAGCGCGAACAAGGAAAGGAAAGGAAATTCTAAGTGACAGTGAACCGATTCAGGTTAAGAGGGAAAGCTTTTGAGGCAAGTAATTCTGCTCTTCTTATAATTATAATGATTGTGATATTAAAAAGAAATGATGGATTAAATGATAATGTACTTTTATGAATGTCATAACTTTACCATGCTTACCATGATTCACTTCTAGATACTTGTCAACCTTAATTGTAACCTAAACATTGCACCCTTGATAACCTTTAATTATGTTGATACATTTAGCTTGTTGACATTATGTTCATTGATAACTTATGCCTTAATGATACCTATGCTGATGGAATACCCTTGTCTTCTTGAAAATCGTATTTAAGAGATAGCTTTACATTAATATTACCTCATTATTTGGTATCTAGTGATTATACCCTTGAGCTTGTCTACAGTTCATACTATTAATACCTATATTCATTCTTTGTTCATACCCTAATAAGTAGATTCCCATGTGTTTCTTGTTACACCCTTATACCTTGAACTGAAATAAGAATAATTTTTGACTTGAAAGATTCTGAATGATTTCAAATGTCGGTAAATGTTTTAAAAGGCATTTAGTTTCAAAAAGTGAAAGACTTCTCCAATATAAAGGTTTTCATTGAAATCCTAAATATTGAAGGCGTAAGTGGCCATTTAACAATAGTCCGACCAAGTGTATAGAGCCATAGATGGACCAGTGTGTTAGTGAATCCGGAGATGGACCAAAATATATTTAAAGGCCAAACAGTGCCTTGGGTACCTTTAATGACCAGATGAAGGTCAGTACGGGCTGATCACCCGTATTATTTATTTATTAAAGTTGATATACACTCCAAATTGAAAGATATTGATAATTGTTTTCAAAAGTAAAAATGATAATTGTGCAATAGCGTTATTTATATTTTAAAGTAGAAATGATTTTAAAAGTTTTGAATGAAAAGTAAATGTATATTTTAAAAATAAGAAATTATTGAAAAGAATTGAATTATAGATTCTTGAGTATTACCCTCTTCGTAACCTTCAATTTAAACCCTGAACCATACCAAGATTGAGTTGAAATGTTTAGCTAGATTTATAATGCCAAGTTTAAATGCTATTATTAATTCTATTTACTTGTTGAGCTTTGTGGAGAGAAGATGGCGATTCTTCGATGCACATCGCGTAAGAATGTATTTAGTGGACCTTTGTAGGCTATTAGGTTTGTTGTCCCACCACATGTAGATGGAAAGTGGGAGGATCGCTTTGACTTTTGGTTATATATATTTTGGTTCCACATACTTATGGATTATCTTGAAATTCCAACTCGTAATTGTAAATTGTAATAATGATTAAGTTGGTTATGTAATTTTAAACTCCTTGTTGGTAGTTGTAGTCTTATTTCATACCTTATCCTGTATAGATTTTGTTATGAGTCTCAGGGTTAGTAATTATATTAATTACGTTGTTTAATAATTGTGTTGTGAGCCTTAAATCAGTACCCCGGGTTTGAGGGCGTCACAAGTTGGTATTAGAGCTGCAGGATTTGGTCCATGAACAAGTTAAGAAGGTCAGTTCAATAGGTAAGTAAACAAGAATGCTAACCTCACATAAAGTTGAATTAAGATTATCGGCGATAGTCTTGAGGGATTAAGTACAAATAGAAGTAAAATAGAATTATGAACCTTAAACTATTTTGTGGTTTCGTGTTTTGTGGTTGCTTCTTATCTCAGGACCCTGATAGTAGCTCCGATGATAGTGACATTAAGATGACCCCACCTAACTCCCCTGTTGATATCTCTCCACCCCGTTCCGGGGAACCTATTTACTTTAGTTTTGATGTAGAGGTGGATCCTTCCGGGGACACTAACATTGATACCTCTATCCCTATTTCCCCTGTGGTATCTCACTCTGGCCATATCCCTATTAGATATGGTTTTCCCACTTCTCCTAGTGAGCCTCCAGTGCCCGTTAGAGTTGATTCCAATATTGAGATAAGTGTTCTTCATCCCGAGTGGAGTGTTAGGGTTTGTATGATCGAGCAGGTTGCCCGTAGATGTTTGGATGAAGGGCCATCTACTAGTGATGCGAAGGCTGAGGCACGTAGAGTTCATAAGCTGATCAGGTGGATGTTGTCTGTGCTGAGAGAGCTCTTGAATCGGAATGATTAGATTTTGGAGGTTAGTTTGTTGATGACAGGATAGTTTGTAGAGCCCGTAGTATGTTGTTGTTGTTAATGTTTTCAGCGGAAGTAGGCTTAGGGTGAACTAGTTAGATGCCGCATTTCTAGTTGTTTTTAGTATGATCTTGGATCATAGAAGTAGTAGCAGAGAGTTAGAAGTTAAGGGATAAATATGAGATGTTTTCCAATTTTTTATCTGTCTAGTATATCCCTGTTGTTGTATTTTATTTCCATAACATGTTGTACTTTTAACTCTTGAAGTTCTTATATATGTAACATAGTGTATTCATGTTGTTCTTTAATGAATCCCAAATATTTTATATATAGTTTGATTACTTATCGACTATGCATAATACCTCTGTTAGGTCCCGAAGTATCGTAGAAGGGGGGTTGAATATGATACTCACTAAATTAAAAAAATTCTTTCGAATCTTTTGCGGATATAAAATTTAGTGTTCGGTTAGTGCTTCCGTGTTCTTGAGGTGAATAGTGTTTGGAACATTAAAATGAGGAACACAAGATATTCGGGGATATATATTCATATATAAATCCGCGAGGGTGTTGCTACACTCTGGTAAATAAATTAACCGGCTACAATCTAAGAATAACAAAGTTCCTAGCTACTACAAAGATCAACAATTAAATCCTATACAATGATCTAGCTTTTGTTTGTCTAAGGATTTAATTACCAGGTAGCGATTGTAATGCCCCTATGAATATACAAGAGCTAAACCGAGCATTATAACGTTACTCCGGTGAGAAGTTAAATGGATATTCAAGGTGCTTGAGCTTCTCTGTATCTCTTTGCTTCTATTTTCACCAGCTCTCGTTGGAGAAGAAGATGAACAAAATAAATCTAATTTCTTGATTGATCTGCTCTTGTAGTGTAGTCTTTATATTCAATTCAAATATGTGGCTAAAAATGAACCACACAAATAAATTAATTGAATCAATAAAGTAGTTGCTGAGAGTTACTTGCGACCAGGGGGATTTGGCACTTAAAACTTATTCTTGCATAAACATTTACTTGCGACCATAGGAAGGAAAGAAGGATTGCCTTAGCCAGTTTTTGAACTTTAGTTGCTTGCGACCCTAGGAGCACAATACTAATACATTATTTCTTTTGCAAGTCTTTTTACTTGCGTCTAGTACTACACAGGTGAAAGTACTCAATTAGTATTTAGTTTATTTTGCAAATAAAACTTACATGCGACCTTACTTGCGCCCCATCTCTTTCCTTCTTTTGTTGTTTTTCTTTTTCTTTGTTTTCTTTTTCATTTTCTCTTTTCTTTTCCTTTTCTTTTGTTTTCCTTTTTGTTTTATTTTCCTTTTCTTTTTCTTTTTCTTTTTATTTAAGTTTAAATTGTAACTAAATTAATTTATAAACTAAACTTAATTATAACTTATATAAAATAAACTAATTTAGATTTATAAAATAAACTTATTTAAAGTTTATAAAATAAATCATTTTAAGTTAATTTATATTAAAATCCATTAAATAAATTTATTTAAGTTAACAATTAAACTTTGAACTTGGCCAGTCCCTCGAGCTATTTGGGTGTATACCCTGCACACCTCTTCTCGTACTTTAACATATAAACGTTCAATCCAAGTACGTTCCTCAACATAACAATTATTTTAAAAATAATACTCAGATTCCTTTCACGAGCTATTGATGCCTAGTGCAACTGGTCTGGTTCACAGACGACTAACTCCAATTCAGGTCTTCATATTATTTCCTTGATTACATTGTTAAGCTTGCAACAACTTTATCGCTTCATACACTGACCGTCAATAAACAAATGACTTTCACTGGAATCATTTCTGGTACTTTAGACAACATCTTCATTGCTATTACAATCTTGAGTACTTCATTCACTATTCTTTACCGACGCTTGAACATATAAATGAACTCCTATCAGTGAGTATAACTTCAAGACTGCAACTGTCTTCTTTAACCTTTGTCTTTTACCCTGTATTCAATTCTTTAGATTCCTATGCTTCGAACACTGTCTATTATCAATCAATGCCAATACAATGAAATCTTCCGGAGGCACTTGTACACTGAATCTCTATCATTTCTGAAACCCTGAAAGTCTTTAACCTTTATTCTTCACTGATGCATGATCATATTAATGAACTTCTTTTAGTGACCTGTAAACAGACTTCAAGCCTTCTTCTAATCTTTTAATTCTTTGTATTTGCCTTGTCTTCATTTCTTCTAATTTCTTGTGTAGTCATATTATTATTAACCTGTCATATTCTAGTGTTGTTCTCATGTTGAGTTATCACGTAACTGTTCATACAGCTACGCAGTCTCACCAATAATCTCCCCATGTTTGATTGTTAAACCTAACAAAAAAATTAAATAGAGAGGATAACTTAACTAACAACTTATAAAAATTAAAGTACCAGAACTTGTAAATAATGCTACTGGTTTTCTGGATCAAATCCTGCATTTCCAGATTCCTTGAGTAACTGAAATGAAATATGCTTGTTCCTCTAGCACTGAACTGATCTTCAAGTAGTCTCATCTTCACTTCCTTGGTTCTTCAAATCTCTGCCAGATAACACTTTTCAGTCTTGAATCATCAGCAGCTTCCTTTGTACAACCATATTTCCTGTTTAGAAGCACATATCTCTTTTGCTTCTCCCCCTATGAGAATCAACTGCTTAAGGAAGATCACCTTCGTTTACCACCTCTCCTGTACAATAGGATCCGCAGATAAAAACCAATGGTACTCCCCTTTTGAAAAATAGCTTCTCCCCTTATAAAGAATATTGATGAACCAATCCACTTCTTCTGATAGTTTATGGTGTACATATGCTTTACTTTTTTCCTTCTGCCTGCTATTTCTCCCCCTTAGATGAGGAATCCTCCAAACTATTACTTAAGCTTTTATCTCCCCCTTAGAGAAAGAATGTATGCCATTGTCTGAAGGAGTTCTCAAATTTTACTTGGTTGGAAAATAAATAACAAGTCATAGTTTGATCAACCATGTCCCTTTAAATGCTGCAGAAATGGATTCACCGTTGACCATCCTGTTAACCAATATTCCCAACTCCTTATACCTCCCAACTGTGAGATCAACAATTGTTACCAATTGTTAGCTATTGTTAGCTCCCGAATTTGTTAGGTCCTGAAGTATTCTAATCCAATCTATAAATGTTAGGTCCCTAAGAGTTAGGTTCCAATCATAAATAGATTCGAGACCCGAAGTATCAAGAGCCATGTTTAGGGATAGGGTATGGGATATGGTGTTTTTCTTTCTTCCTCACTGTGAGTGTGTGATTCTGTTTCGGGTACCTCACAGGTGTTTCACTCTTCTCTCCACTCGTGTTTACGCTCATTCTCACAAGTGTATCACTCCTCTCATAGCTCCAAAATCCAGCTGTACCTGCAAGGAAAATCACCTTAGCCATCCTTAAGGAGGTAACATGTGGTGCAATAAGAGTTCGCAAATCCCCATCCTTGTTAGACTCGTCAAATAAATTTGAGTCATAATCTATAAGTTTCTAGTTTCCCTTTTAGGGTTCCAAATTTGAACTCTGGGAAGGTAAACAATGATCCAAAGAATTTAGCATAAAGATCAAGGTTTTCTTCTAATGTTTGTAAAGACATTTCCTTGCGACTCATCAGGTAAATCTGAATCATTGTCAATAAGTTGCCGATCTGAACCTATGTCAGATCCACTATCCGCAGATGCATCCAGGGGATTTAAGCCTGGGGAGCTAGACACTGACCACTGACATATGGCTATTGGATCAGTATCCTCTCCAAACACCTGTAAAGGCAATTGGTCTATGAAAGAACCTTGAACAATCGAATATGACCGTAAAATGGTCGAAACTCTTGTTTCCGTCAACTCTTCCTTTGTGTGTGTAACATATACTTGTGCACCAATAAATGTTTATGTTTGAGGTGGTGACATTACACCGAATACCCTGGCCGATAGGAGAATTTAAATAGACGTACCCTATTGAGAGAATGAATCTAGTAATTGTTTCTGTGCCTTTTCAGCTATCACATCTTTTTGAGAAGATGTATGGGGGCTAGAAGTCACCTCAATTTTAATATATCTCAACTTTGTAGGAATCAGAGCTGCTGGATTGACTTCAGAACCTTCCTTATATGGTGCAATAAGGAACTTTATCTCTCACGCTCATTCATACTTCATTTTAATGGTAAGAGAGTGTTGGTTGGTTATGTTTCTGTGTTTGTCTTTATAGTTTAGGATAGAAGTTGTGGGTTTTCAAACTCATAACTATCAAATGAAAGAAGGCCATTGGAGGCTGAACCTGTATCACATAACATATGGCAATATAGAAATTTTTAAATGCACTTAAGATCTATAATGAATGAAAATTATGCATTTAATCATTTGAGAGAAATGATGTACAGTAGCGATTTCAAAAAGATTTTCATGAAATGAGCAATCACCATTATAGAAAGAAGTTTGATTTTTCTCTTAAAACTGTTCGAGTGCACGAGTCTGTTTTTATTCATAAAGAGGTATATAATCATGTCTTTTAATATGAAAAAGACACACTCATGACCTAGCAGTATTAAGAAGAGAAAGAAAGAATTTGTCTTTTAATATGAATGAGTGTTTTGGAAGTCATTGATCACTTAGGGTAAAGTCTAAGCAATTCTCATTCATGTCAAAAGCTCCATAATCTATCTTTATAAAATTAATACCAACAACATTGTTTATTGATAAATAATCTTAATTAGAATGACTATGCTGCTGATTTCAAATTATAGTGAATCTTTTAGATATAGAAACTCATATAAATCCACTAGAACTTAAAATCTCACAATTATCTCCAACAAAATATTAACAATATATCATTGACTCATACTTGTCAAGTATTTTAGATACCAATAATTATGTTGCACTCTACTTTAATATAATTGAAATCATAAAACTGATTTGACATGGGATTGTCTAACATCATAATTCAAATATATTAAAAGAAGATATCAGTGAATTAAATACCAACTATCTATTAAATAGACATTATCATTCAATTTCATATACTATACAATTGTTAACTCCTAACAACTGTAATATATCAAACAATATTGGTTCGATAAATAAAGCAATATTAACCAAAATTGTCTTGTTTGTAATCTTAGAAAGATATTCTATGTTCCATATTCTTTGATCCACTGAGTATTGCTTCTATATCAAAGTATTTAGGAATTTGCAAGTAAGTATAAAAATTATTCTAACTTGACAACATATGGTTACTTCAAATAAAACATTATCCACATTTACCATAGTTGCACTATAAGAAAGATTTTTACACTTTTATATTAGCATAAGTGATTGAGGATAAACATTGATTACTTAGAGGAGTTCTAAGTAATTCCACAAATACTAATACTTCATAATTAGTTCATAGTTGAACTCTTTACTAAATATCATTAACTGATATAAGTCAAAAATTAGCATACAACTAATCATGCTACAATCATGATTTAAGTGAATTCTGAAGATATAAGTTGATAAATTCACTAAAAACAAAGTCTCACAATTAACCTATAACAGTTTAGTTATAATTAATATACTAGATATCAATCGTTAACAGATTTAGTTATGATCAATCATGCTGCTTATTTATTTTAAATTAGTTTGAATTATGGAGCAAATAAAATCACTAAATTGCTTCAATTTCCATAATCAAAACTACCCAAAATAAATATTAAATAAATAAATACTAAATATCTATGAGTTAGACATTAGAATTCAATAGGATATATGACATATATGCATGGTAATCACTCTCTGGATAATTAGTAATTTTAGAAATACTTTCTAAGCATATAAAATGTTGAGAGTTTTAGACACATAACTTAGAAAATATTATCTTTAAGTTGATAGTTTCAAAAATGCTTCTCCTGTCTTTCTTACAACCTGCGTAATCCATATCTATATAGCCAAACATGTTAACCATATTATCTTTAGGGTACTTTACTCCAAGAGTTGATAGTCCTATAAGATATCTAATAATCTTGTTAATAACTATAAGATTGGTTTCTCTAGGATCCACTTGGAACCTTGCATATTGGCATCTTGAGAACATTACATATTGTCTATTAACATTTGAGTAAAAGAGTGAGCTTGTCATACCTCTATGGCTTGTCATTATACCTGAGTTTCACTGATCAAGCTTTAGTGGCTTCAGTTGGTAAATAGTCTTGGCATGTTCAAAATCTTTTAAATTATATATCTTCAAAAGATCCTTAACTTACTTGTATTTCCATCATTCTTTTGGTTTACTTGTGCTCCTAAAAGAAATATTCGTTTGGCTTGCTTGAGCTTCTAAAAGAATTATAATGGCTTGCTTGAAGTGATTCCAAAAAGAATTACAACTTTTCCAACATGCTCCTCCAAACCTACTCTGCAATTACTTAGCAAATAATCTTGCACAAGTCTTTGTTTGTAGACCAACATATAACATTATCATTATATCACTACACATATTTAACAATATGTTTGTGCCTAGTGATAAGAGAATTATTAATATGACGACTCTACTAGTCATATTAAACTGTAACTTTCAGTTAGAGTACCCTACCATGTCTTTGACGATTTCTTGAGTAAGATACCATTTCATACCAACCTGAGGTGAGCTTGTGAAGAAGAGATATATATAGTCCAATTGATCTACTACTACAAAGTCCATGAACTATTTTACATTGACTTTCTCCTTTTACTCACCGACTAGGAGTGCACTTGTACACGTCTACTAGAATCCAACTCCAAGTTTGAATGTGCATCAGGTGCCTCATATATTGTAATATCCTCAAGTCTCGTCACTGGTGCTTTTTGTTAGATACTGCTTCCAGATTTGGTTATCCTTGTACCAATTACAATATTGTCATTTGGTTTGGATACCAGCTTCCCTATAATCTGCTTGTTAACTGATTGTATTCATCTTGCTTTGAAATCACCCAATCAATCTGGATCTATCAGAGCTTCTATAACTTTCTTAGTTTCTTCTTCCGATAGAAAACTAGAGAAATAATCATTCATATTCAGTAGCCCTGCTAATCATTACTCCACCATCTGGATCACTTAAGAACTAGACTCTGGGAATAATATTGACATCAAACCCTTTATCTCAGTAGATGTGTTCTTGTAGTGTTCTCTTGATTTACAATGTGGTGTTGAGTTTGACTGGTTGATCCTTCTATTGCTCCCCCTAAGTTGTTGCTGGGATTTCTTGAAAATCCTTACCCTTGTTGACTGGCTTTATTGAAGTAATGAGATGTATATTACACTTCCATTCCATTTCTTGGATATGAATCATCAATTCCATTAATTTTTCCTTTAACAGCTTGGAGCATGGAGTTATTAAACCGTGCACTAAGATTATCTATCACCTTCTGTTGATCAACCACAAACGCCCTGTAGGTTGTATACTCCACTGAGTAGCCATGGAAAACATCCTAACTAGTCTTAGATGCATATTCCAATATCTTCAAACAACTGAAAACATTTTATTATTTGCTTCCGTAGAATATTCTCTCCAAACACTTTTAGGTTATTCAGTGTTTGCTTATGTTAACCATTAACTCATTAGTGGTCTTCATGTATACATCCAGATCAAGGCTTGATCTTTCTTATTGCAAATTGTTTTGACTGCTCCAGCCCTTTGGTATTTAGAAAGTCTTGATTAGCTTGATATTTCCCTTATAGCTTTAATCAAGTTCCGGTTCTTCCTTTGTACCACCCCATTCTGACACAGAGCTCCCAGTGTTGAATATGTCTCAAAATATTCTTGATGTTACATATATTAATCAGAACTGCTTCTTGAATTCAGTGCCATTATCTGACCAAAAGATAATTTCTTTTACAGTTGCTTTTAGCTTGATCTTCTGATATGATCAATCACCATATGTGATGTCTTGTCTTGAGAACGCACGAACAATAACTTTGTGTTAAGAGTAGTCATCAATCATCACTAAGGTATAACTTTACTTTGATGTGATGTTGTCTTTGACTTCTTTTCCTGACATGCCTCAAATATTTCATCCTTCTGAATTCCAGACGAGGCAGTCCTCTCACTAACCCCTTTTCACAAAAGAGTTCCTTGAGATGATGTTCAAGATTGAGAGCTTCCAATTCCATAGCTAAACTTTTGTCAGATAAAGCTTTACGGTAGAAACCATTGACTTCACCTTTACTAAGATTCCAGTCTAGCCACGAGCATTTCCTTTCCTTACTCTAACAAGAGCAAGCTTCTCAACCTTCCTACTTCAGATGGGACACTAATCCTTCATTGAATTGACATTATGTCCTTTGCTGCAGAACTGTCTGATAAGAGGATTTGTGCCTTTATTCTTCAGCAAGAAAGATGCTTCAATTGTTATTAGTGACACCAATGATTAGTTGTAACATCCCCAAATCCGGGGTCAGGATTGGGTGTCACTAAACAATCTTTACATAAAATATAATAATATACAGATGACCCCTCGATTCCGGATCATTTACAGGTTATGGTATGAAACAAGAATCTACCCTTCTAAAATCTACAACAACTAAATAAAATTTTATTAACTCTGTACTAATTCCCTTGTCTTATTCATTCCAACATCTCCATCCTCTTGCAGCTGGGATCTCTCAAATTTTGTTGTCTATTAAGAGTTATTCACTTTTATCCACAGTTGATTCTGAAAGAAATTAGAATTCACAAAGCAAGAGTGAGCCAAAAATGCCCAGCAAGTATCATAGCTGATTTCCATGTATCAATATCAAAAGAAATTTTTTGATACAATTTTTAAATATTTTATAAACATTTCATTTATTAAAGTAGTTGAGCGAATAAAACATTGGCGTTTATTGGCCCTCTATTATAAATCAAAAGCAACGAGTAATTTACTGATTCATCTTTTCAATCAACTCTTTTTCTGGTTTTGAATCATAAGGCTTTTTAAGAGGGAATGCCGTTAATGGTGATCAACAATAAATTAGAATGGACACTAGATCAATGCTCACACTCATATCCTACTGATCAGTCATGATATAGTGTAGATCTATACCTACCTGTATAGATCCGTTCGGGATCCCAACGACTATGGCCCAATATCATGGGTCCGGTCCATCCCCGGCCCTTAGGGTCCAGTCCATTCCTGGCCCTATCATAATCATCCAGTACGTAGAGTATTTTGATATCAAATCATTTTTATTTCAAAACATCCCGATTCAGGGTTCGCAAATAACCCGAAATAATTGGTATATGCTCAAGAGATCAATCGATAATAAAGGAACAATAATGAAAGGTACGTGCATAATTAAGAGTAATTGTAGCAAAATATAAAACAGTTAACTATTCTGAACTTAGAATATGAAAGAAATACTTGCAGTATATTAGAAGAAAGTTTAGGAATACTTGCCTTTGGTGTTTAGCAATAACACTGCCATCTTAGTCTGATGTCTCATGATCTCTGTTATTCCCAAACAATGCAACAAGAATTACAGAAGGGGGGTTGAATGTAATTCTGGCTCTTTTTCTATTTTTAAGAATGTTCTTACTTAGTATATAACTGTGTTTGATTTTGCAAGAAGTGCAGAATGAAAGTAAAATAGAAATCAAAATACAAAGCAATGAAACACAAGGCTTTAAATATTTCTGGTGGATTTGAACTTATCTACCAAAGATATATATATAAAGATGAAAACTCTATGATGCTTGAATAGCACACAACTGCTTACAAGTTGAACAACAAGAACAACTGATAAATTCTTTACAGATTTTTCTTTTTCTATTTCTCTAGTTTTTCTTTCTAACTTCGATACTTTTCAACTTGCTACTCTTGGTTCATATATTACCAAGTTACATGATAGTAAGACAAGACAATAAGACAAACTAAATCTAGTCTAACTTCATACTGCTTCATTACTCTATCCAGCATCTTTGGATATCTTCATAATTGCATGAAAATGGTAATGCTTCTTTGTTCTCTAAGTCATGCAATTAGGCTGCCACATTCCATTTGCAAACACCCGACGCATGTGACTGTGTTGTCACTGTCAACTGCTCTTTTGAATTTATGATCATTCGTCGGGACTATTGATTATCTGTCAGGAGCATTTGTAGATCATCCGTCGGGAGTCTTTCTGTCACTTGACTTTATTTCACTTAAACAGAATTACAAGACTTCTTATATTTACAATTAGTCAACCTATTCTGTATATCAATCTAGTAGTCAACGTGACTCAAAGAATCCTACAACATCTACACAACTAAAATATTATTGTTTGCAGAAATGTGCTACAATACTTTTTGTTACATAAGCTACACTCTCGATGGATGTTTAGAGGTCATCCGTCGGGACTATTGTAGAGTATCCGTCGAGAGCTACAAAAAAACTAAGGTAAATATACCAAGGTATTTTGTTCAACTTATCATCAAGTTCACAACATATTCCTAACAATCTCCCCCAATTTATGTCTACTGGAATTGTAGCCCTAAATTAAGAGAAAGTTGATGATAACAAAACACCCTAAATGTAAAAATTGAATTCTGGTACATAAAACTAGTAAGGGTTGCAGTTTATTTGAAAATTGAACAAAGTAAAGTGTACAAAGAGTTCTCACAATCATTATCAAGGTTCTCCTCTAGTCTCAGCAGATGTTTTCTATTTCCTTAATTGTCTTGATATCTTTCCAAGCTTCAAGTTGTTTTCTTCTATTTGATTTTGGAGTTGTCTGTATAATTCAAATTCTTCAGCATTTGATAGATCCAACTTTCATTGTATTTTCAATAGAGTCTCATTGTTTGAGATGCTCAATTGGTCATCCAGTCTGAAGAATCTCCTAACACCTTTATCATCCATAAATTCCATCAGCCAATAAGGCCTCAAGTGCACTGTATTTTGTGACAACCCCAACCCCCGGGGTCAGGAGTTGACGTCACTAACATTATCAAATTACAATTATAACACAATCCACTCACTTTCTATTTCAATATAACCAACCCCTTCACAAGATCTATTCTAAGTTCAAGTATAATTTAGGTTACATACTTATTACAAACAACTTATTTAACACAACCTGATATTTCTAACTTTCTATAGCAACTCACAGACCACACCTGGTCTGACACTACACACTCAAATGAGCTCAACACAGGAGGAATTAACATCTCCTAGGCATCTGCAATGTGAAAATATACAAACATATTTGCAAGAATGAGCGATCAATCGCTCATCAGTACAACTATATGAATATTAATCAAAATAGTTTATGATAAACAATTGTGGGAACAGAAATCTCAACTTGTTAGTAAAAAAAGTGTAAATAGAGGAAAACTGATGAAAACATAAAACCATTTGTCCCATTACGGGGACCCAAACTCACTTGTTCCGTTACGGGAACCATAAAACCTCATTCAGATATAAAAATATTGGATGATCCCTGGTGAGACAGCTGATTAGGCTATCTTCGTAGGACAACTCTATCTTGGCCATCCTATGAAATTTGTTCCGGAACTCAGAGACTAGCTAGGTCACTGTCATGCTGGGCTGGTGGTTATAATAGGGTGCGCAACCACTTCGCTTCTTACGCTATCTTCGTGGCCGTTACGGGCCCTTGTGCACACTCATCCAATTATCTGATCAATTTTTATCCAGTTTTCCAAATCACTTACCTATCTCTTGTCAAAAAAATTCTATCACATCACACTTTCCAAAACATTTTTATTTTATTCAAAATTTATAGATAGGTACTTTCAGAAGTTACTTTTCCCCTAAAACACAAGTTAACAAAACAATTTGAACACAGGGGATACGTAACTTAAACCGTTTTGTTCCGGTACGTAAATTTAAATCAACAATTATTCGTATATTACTGAACCATAAAGATATGGTCAGGGGTACTTGCCTCAATACGCTTTAACACTATCACTAGTTGGCTTTGCACCGACCGGGATGCTAAAAATTTCGACTGGAACCTACATGAACCAAAATACCCTAAATTAGAAGTCCGATTATGCTTGACTATCCTCACTAAAAATCTACCCGTACGATAACAAACCCGACTCGTAACATACTCAATATAAAAAAACATGTATCAATTAAGGTTCACGTCCTCGAAAGTCGGTTCGGTGTTCGTTTTCAAAAATATGTATATTTGTCCTTTTTCAAAATTAGGGTTATCGGTTTTAGCAAAGTACTTCATCACAACACAGAATCAGGTTCTGTATAAAATATTTATATATAGCCAATCGACGTTCTGATAGTCACTGGGTACAGCCCCGCATTTCCGTAATTTGATTTATTCGGAAATCGGGCAACATCTCCTTTAATTATGGGCTAACCCGTCGAACGTCTCGACTTCAAATCCATCACAACCAAATTCAATCTCCAATCGCCAATTTAAACCAACCACAACAACAATTTCGCAAATTCCCAAATGCCACTTAAATACAATTATTAATTATTAGTCGTGTTTTCATGTTTTAATTCATATTTTATAATTTTATTCGTAGGACTCAGAATCGCGTCATCACAGTCCACCGTCGGCTCGCCGAAATTCATTGTCGATGGCGATAAAACTTGCGGGTATCCGACAGGAGTGCTATCGATTAAAAATATTTCGTAAACAATTAATTTCAGAAATTTCAGGGATTTACTCGAATCTTACTAAAATAATTCGAATTAATATGATATTTATTCAAAAATTTCAGAAAAATATCCAAGTAATCCAATCAAAAATTTATTCGAACAAATATAATCAAAGTCAGTAAATCCTGAACTAAAAACAGCATAGCAACAGAATATAAGCTGCGTGAAGGACACGCGCCCCCTCACCTAGCCAGAAAAAAAATGATAAGGTTAATTGTATTTATCCGGTTCTATTTAATTATATCCGCTTCTGACCTAACTCGCTATTTTGCAACGAATAACTTACAGGTAAAATAACCTGTAATTAACGAAAATAAATTTAAAAATCTCGGAATAACTAGAGGTTAATAAAATAAAATTTCCAGGGTTTTTAAATCATTTTTGAAATGCAAATCGGACCCACTTTTGATAATTAAACGAAATAATGTGCGGTTCAATTTAATAGCAAAAATTACCAAAATAGTTTTAAAATTCTCAAGATATTCCAAACTCAATAAAATATGAATTTTGTATTTTTTGAGGAATTTTGAAATTAAATGCAATCAGAAAATTATTTAGGGATAAATAATCAATAAAATATTGATTTCTCAGTTTTATAAACTCCTAAAAAATATAATTAATAAAATTATGAAGCCATAAAAAGATTTTAGTGATAATCCACGTATTTATGAAAATAAATCTTGAATAAAATCACCTTTAAATACAAAAACAAAACAACACAGTTCACAAATAATTACTCAAATGAATCTCGAGCACCAATAATCACTCATGACTTACTACAAAGTAATATCCAGTTGAAAAAACCCACACACCTATTTCATTTATTTATTTAATAATTGCACATTTAATTAATGCAAAAACATACAAGTCATTATATCCTCACCCCCTTAAAAAGATTCTGTCCTCAGAATCTGATCTAATTAAACAAATGAGGATATTTGTCAAGCATATCTGACTCTAACTCCCAAGTGGACTCTTCCACTCGAGGATTCCTCCACAGTACTTTAACTATGGGGATAGACTTATTTCTAAGGACTCGCTCTTTGCGATCTAGGATCTGGATTGGCCGTTCCACGTAGGACAAGTCTGGTTGAAGCTCGATTGGTTCATATTCAATAACTTGTTTGAATCGGGATATAATGCTTTAGCATAGACACGTGGAACACGTTGTAGATATATTGTAACTGCGGTGGCAGTGCCAACTCATACGCCACTTTACCAACTTTTCTCAATACTTCAAAGGGTCCGATATACCTAGGACTCAACTTGCCTTTCTGTCCAAATCTAACCAATCCTTTCCAGGGTGATACTTTCAGCAATACCAACGACCCTATTTCCATATCCATGTCCTTTCGATGAAGGTCCGTGTTCTTTTTCTGTCTATCTTGAGCTGCTTTCAACCTTTTTTCGAATCAATACAATTGCGTCCTTGGTCTGTTGAACCAACTCAGGGCCTAATAACTTCTTTTCTCCTATTTCATCCCAATAGAGTGGGGACCTACACTTATGTCCATACAAAGCTTCGTAGGGCGGCATCCCTATATTGGCATGATAACTGTTATTATAAGAAAAATCAATCAACGGCAGGTGTTCATCCCAATTTCCTTTAAAATCTAAAACACAAACCCTTAGCATATCTTCTATTGTTTGAATTGTTCTTTCACTCTGGCCATCTGTCTGGGGATGGTAGGCGGTACTCATTTTCAATTTAGTCCCTAGACATTCCTGAAATTTCGTCCAAAATCTTGAATTAAATCTTGGATCTCGATCAGACACAATTGATACAGGGACTCCATGCTTGGTCACAATTTCATCCAAGTACAACTTGACTAATTTCTCCAAAGAGTACTTTTCATTGATCGGAAGGAAATGTGCAGACTTTGTCAATCTATCAATAATTACCCAAATAACATCATGGTTCTCCTTCGTCTTTGGTATTCCTACTATGAAATTCATCGCAATTTCTTTCAATTTCCATTGTGGAATCTCCAAAGGTTGTAACAATCCACTTGGTCGTTGATGTTCTTTCTTCACTGTCTGGCATACATGGCATTGGTTAACCCAATTTGCAATTTCCTTCTTCATTCCTGGCCACCAAAAGTGTTTCTTCAAATCTTGATACATCTTAGTGCTTCCCGGGTGAATGGAAAACTTGGAATTATGAGCTTCCCGTAAAATCTCCTTTTTCAATATAGTCATATTAGGGATCCATATTCTTGAGGAAAACCTGAACATACCCGTGTTATCTTTTTGTGTACATAGCTCTTCTCTAGTTAAACTATCTAGTTCTTGATTCATTATTTCTTCCTGAAACTTCTTAATCTTGTCCATCAATTCCGGTTGAAAAGTGATCTCATACAATTATCCTGTATTTTCATCTGGCACTCAAACTTCAATTTCCATCTCCTTCAATTCTTTTGCAAGTTCCTCGGAGGCTTTGATCGCATTCAATCTTTCCTTCCTGCTCAGAGCATCTGCCACTACATTGGCTTTGCCTGGGTGGTAGTTAATTGAACAATCGTAATCCTTAATAAGTTCTAGCCATCTCCGTTATCATATGTTTAGATCCTTTTGGGTAAATATATACTTTAAGCTTTTATGATCCGTGTAAATCTCACATTTTTCTCCGTATAAGTAATGTCTCCACAGCTTCAACGCGAACACGATTGCTGCTAACTCCCAATCATGCACCAGATACTTTTTCTCATGAGGCTGTAACTGTCTAGAGGCGTAAGCAATGACTTTATCATGTTGCATCAACACACAACCCAAACCTTTCAAGGAAGCATCACTATAGATTATGAAGTTTCTTGTCTCACCTGGCAATGCTAGCACTGGAGCTATTACTAATCTCGTTTTCAATTCTTGGAAGCTTTCCTCACACTTCTCCATCCAGATAAATTTCTCATTCTTTCTTGTCAACCTCGTTAATAGAGTCGTAACCTTAGCAAAATCCTTTACAAATCTTCGATAATAACCCGCTAACCCAAGAAAACTTCTAACTTCCATTGGGGTCTTTGGTTGTTCCCACTTGGATATAGCCTCAATTTTTACAGGATCCACTTTAATTACATCTTTTCCTACTACATGGCCTAAGAATTGAACTTCATCTAACCAGAATTTGCACTTCGAAAACTTAGCATACAACTGCTTCTCTCTTAGCCTTTGCAGGGCAATCCTCAGATGGTCAGCATGATCTTCTCTAGTCTTTAAATAGATGAGGAAGTCATCAATAAATACAATCATAAACTTATCCAAGTACTCTTTATACACCCGGTTCATTAAATCCATGAAAGCAGCTGGTGCATTAGTCAATCTAAACGAGATCACTAAGAACTCATAATGTTATGTCTTCAGGCTTAATCTTTAA
This sequence comes from Apium graveolens, assembly GCF_009905375.1. Lineage (NCBI taxonomy): Eukaryota > Viridiplantae > Streptophyta > Magnoliopsida > Apiales > Apiaceae > Apium > Apium graveolens. The sequence continues at coordinate 183,112,481 of NC_133651.1, forward strand.
CTGATGGTAACCCGATCTCAAGTCAATCTTCGAGAAACAGCACGCTCCCTTAAGTTGTTCAAACAGGTCATCTATCCTTGGCAAGGGATATTTATTCTTAATGGTCAACTTATTTAACTCCCGATAATCGATACACAATCTCATACTTCCATCCTTCTTCTTTACGAATAGTACTGGAGCACCCCACGGAGATACACTAGGCCTAATCACGCCTTTGTCCAGTAATTCCTGAAGTTGCTTAGATAGTTCTTTCAATTCTACCAGAGCCATTTGATAAGGAGCCTTTGAAAGTGGTTCTGCTCCAGGAACTAAATCATTAGAAAACTCGATCTCACGGTCTGGTGGCAATCCGGGAAACTCATCTGGAAAAATATCTGGAAATTCTCTTACTATTGGAATCTCGTCTAGATTAGGTACCTCTTTGTCAGTGTCTACCACATATGCTAGGTAAGCTTCGCATCCTTGTCTTAATAATTTCTTTTCCTTTAACATCTAGCGGAATTTCTTTTCTTGCCTTTGTCCTTGATAAGATACCTTAACATTATCCTCGGTAACCATCACAATCTTCTTTTTCTTACAGTCAATATTTGGCTTATACTGGGATAACCAATCCAATCCTAAAATCACGTCAAACTCTCCTAGCTCGAAGGGTATTAGGTCAGCCAAAAAAGAATGCCCGTGGATTTCCAATTGACACTTAGGGAAAAACTGACTCATTGAAACTCTATCCAGATTAGCTACTTCTATAGTCAAAGGTTCAGCCAAATCTTCTAACATTAAGTCCATTTTAATCACACAATCCTTGGATATAAAAGACTTAGATGCTCCCGAATCAAATAAAACTTTAACAGGTACGGAGTTGAGAAAGAGCATACCTGCCATTACGTCCAAGTCTTGAGCATTGGATCTTTTTGTCATTTTTAAAGTTCTGGCTTTAGCTGTGCTGGATGACGGTCCTTGAGATGCAGTACCTTGAGTAGTTGTTTTACGATTCCGAGCAAGGTGTCCCGCTTTCCACAGTTGTAGCAAGTAACTGCGGGTTTCTCTGAATTGCATTCCGATGTGTAATGACCCTTATGTTGACATTCGAAACACTGAACATCCCTTTTTCATGAGCCACTATGTCTTTTCCCACATACCTTACAATCCATCACTGAGTTTGCTAACTGAGCTAGAGTGGAGGCAACTAAGGTGGTAGTGGGCCTGGCCTGCGGGAAATTATGTCTTCTGAATCTTTTATTCATGTTTTGGCCAAATCGCTTCTGAAACCTTTGACTGGATCCTCCTGGATTCGTCTCACCAGTAGTACCTTCAGATTTTCGCTTCTTATCACCCTTTTCCTTGGCAGCCAACTTCTGGTCACTTTCAATTACTAGCGCGGCCTGAACTACAGAGGGATATGTCTTGAGCTGCAAGGCTACAACCCCACTACGAATTTCTGGCTTCAGTCCCTACTTGAACCTCTTCGCTTTCTGAGCTTCAGTACTCACATACACAGGTACCAACCGTGCCAATTCCGTAAACTTGGCCTCGTACTCGGCCACACTCCTTTCGTCCTGCTTGAATTCCAAAACTCAACCTCCAACTGGTTCTGCAAATAATCCAGAAAATACTTTTCCAAAAACAATTCTGTAAACCTGGCCCAAGAGACAGGACCTTCTCCTTCCAAGGTCGGTGGATTGCCACTATAATTCGCTTCTCCCTTAAGAAAATAACTCGCATAGTCTGATCTAAGATTATCACTTACTTGCGTGAGGGTGAAAGCTTTCTCCATTTCCTTTAGCCAAATTCTGGCAGCAACTGGGTCCACCTCGCCCTTAAACTCTGGGGGCTTTACCGATTGAAAAGATTTAAAACTCACAGTTTGATTCACTTCTCTTTGCTGAGGTTGCTGCCAAAGTTGCAGCTGTTGTTGTTGATTTTGTTGTTGTTGCTGCTGTATGAACTGCTACCGTTGTTGCTGTTGTTGCAGAAGTTGTTGCTGCTGCTGAAATTGTTCTTGCTGTTGAGCCATCTGGTTAGACTGTTGGCGCAGCAAATCTAGCAACTCATTCATGATTGGGGCCCCATCAGAGTCTCGATTAGAGGAATTGGATGGGATATTCTTCTTTGGCCGCATTCTCCTCAAACATAACAAATGGTTTTAGTTTAAAAATTGCCCCCGGGTAGCAACATTTTCATGTTCCAAGAGAATGCTGCCGCAATAAATATTCACATCCTTATTTAGTTGGGGTCCGGCTGTAATGAGTGGCTAAATTTGACAAAATCAACAACAAATGCAACAATAAAAATAACAATAAAATAACAGTGCATCATTAACAGCATAAGCCAATACTCCTAACGGCCACTGACTATATAGCAACCTACTAACTAAATTCACATGGTCGGACTCGTTCTCACAAAATGAATATCTAGAAATCTCTATCGGCCATTACCAGTGGCACCTATACCAGGGAGACACACTAAAGATCAGGGCAGTTCTAGGATCCTCAAAACATACCAGGGTTACAGCTTCGAACCCTCGACTAGACTCTTAAATTTACTCCTCTAGACGTGAGTTGCTGATTCACACCCTATACACCGATTCAACACCTTTCCAACTCTATTCCTATCCTAAATCAGGGACTCAAACCTGTAGCTCTGATACCAACCTGTGACGACCTCAACCCCCGGGGTCAGGAGTAGACGTCACTAACATTATCAAATTACAATTATATCACAATCCACACACTTTTTATTTCAATATAACCAACCCCTTCACAAGATCTTTTCCAAGTTCAAGTATAATTTAGGTTACATGCTTATTACAAACAACTTATTTAACACAACCTGATATTTCTAACTTTCTACACCAACTCACAGAACACACCTGGTCTGACACTACACACTCAGCGGAGCTCAACATAGGAGGAACTGAAAACTGGCCCTTAACAAGACAGCAACATCTCCTAGGCATCTGCAATGCGAAAATACACAAACAAATTTGCAAGAATGAGCGATCAATCGCTCAGCAGTACCACTATTTGAATATTAATCAAAACAATTTATGATAAACAATTCTAGGAATAGAAATCACAACTTGTTAGTTGAAAACAAGTAAAACAAGTATAAACAGAGGAAAACTGATGAAACTTGGATATCAACAGCCGGCATGCTCTATAAAACATCTGATTAATTGTGTTGTGTAAATACCAGAGTTAAATTTTAGCATGCTACTTTCATTTTCAAATCTTCCGTTCCATCACAGGAACCATAAAACCATTTGTTCCGTTACGGGGACCCAAAATCACTTGTTCCGTTACGGGAACAATAAAACCTCATTCAGATATAAAAGTATTGGATGATCCCTGGTGAGACAGCTGATCAGGCTATCTTCATAGGATAACTCTATCTTGGCCATCCTATGAAATTTATTCCAGAACTCAGACACTAGCTAGGTCTCTGTCACGCTGGGCTGGTGGTTATAATAGGGTGCGCAACCACTTCACCTCTTACGCTATCTTCATAGTCGTTATGGGCCCTTTCGCACACTCATCCAATTATCTGATCAATTTTTATCCAGTTTTCCAAATCACTTACCTATCTCTTGTCAAAACAATTCTATCACAGCATACTTTCCAAAACATTTTTATTTTATTCAAAATTAAGAGATAGGTACTTTCAGAAGTTACTTTCCCCCTAAAACACAAGTTAACAAAACAATTTGAACATAGAGGATACATAACTTAAACCGTTCTGTTCCGGTACGTAAATTTAAATCAACAATTTTTCATATATTACTGAACCATAAAGATATGGTCAGGGGTACTTGCCTCAATACGCTTTAACACTATCACTAGCTGGCTTTGCACTGACCGGGATGCTAAGAATTTCGACTGGAACCTACAGGAATCAAAATACCCTAAATTAGACGTCCGATTATGCTTGACTATCCTCGCTAACAATCTACCCGTATGATAACAAACCCGACTTGTAACATACTCAATATAATAATACACATATCAATTAAGGTTCACGTCCTCGAAAGTCGGTTCGATGTTCGTTTTCAAAAATATATATATATTTGTCCTTTTTTGAAATTAGGGTTATCATTTTAGCAAAGTACTTCATCACAACACATAATTAGGTTCCGTATAAAATATTTATATAAAGCCGATCGACGTTCCGATACTCACTGGGTACAGCCCCGCATTTCCGTAATTTGATTTTTTCGGAAATCGGGCAGCATCTCCTTTAATTATGGGCTAACCCGTCGAATGTCTCGACGTCAAATCAATCACAACCAAATTCAATCTCCAATCGCCAATTTAAACCAACCACAACAACAATTTCGCAAATTCCCAAATGCCACTTAAATATAATTATTAATTATTAGTCGTGTTTTCATGTTTTAATTCATATTTTATAATTTTATTTGTAGGACTCAGAATCGCGTCATCACAGTCCACCATCGGCTCGCCGAAACTCATTGCCGACGGCGATAAAACTCGCGGGTACCCGATACATCCGGGTTTCCGACACGAGTTCTATCGATTAAAAATATTCTCGTAAACAATTAATTTCAGAAATTTCAGGGATTTACTCGAATCTTACTAAAATAATTCGAATTAATATGATATTTATTCGAAAATTTCATAAAAATATCCAAGTAATCCAATCAAAAATTTATTCGAACAAATATAACCAAAGTCAGTAAATCCTGAACTAAAAACATCATAAAAATAGAATATAAGCTGCGTTAAGGACACACGTCCCGTCACCCAGCTGGAAAATAACCCGGCGGAAACTGGAGCAAAATCAAAGCACAGAGCACAGACGTGTCGCACAAACACAACGCACGCATAACACACCCACTACAGCCATGGAAACTAAACTGAACAAAAAGGAACAGTCCAGGGGATTTGGGGAAAAAAATGGAAGAGAAAGATAATGGAATGAGAGAAGAGAAAAGAGAGAGAGAGAGAAGAAATAGAGAGGAGAATAGGGAGAGAGGGTGAGAGGATACAAGAGAAGAGAAGGAGGAGAGGTGAGGCGAGAGAGGGAGAGAGTAGAGACGAGAGAGAGAGGAGATTGAAAGAGACGGTGGAAACTGTTGTGTGAGAGAGAGGAAAAAAACAAATGACAAGGTTAATTGTATTTATCCGGTTCCGTTCAATTATATCTGCTTCTGACCGTAACTCGCCATTTTTCAACGAATAACTTACGGGTTAAATAACCCGTAATTTACGAAAATAATTTTAAAAATCTTGAAATAACTATGGGTTAATAAAATAAAATTTACAGGGTTTTTAAATCATTTTTGAAATGCAAATCGAACCCACTTTTGACAATTAAACGAAACAATGCGCGGGTCAATTTAATTCCAAAAATTACCAAAATATTTTTAAAATTCTCAAGATATTCCAAACTCAATAAAATACGAATTTCGTATTTTTTTGAGGAATTTGAAATTAAATGCTGATTTTACAATTAAATACAATCAGAAAATTATTTAAAAATAAATAATCAATAAAATATTGAATTCTCATTTTTATAAACTCCTAAAAAAATTAATAAAATTATTAAGCCAGAAAATGATTTTAGAGATAATCGACGTATTTATGAAAATAAATCTTGAATAGAATCACCTTTAAATATAAAAACAAAACAACACAGTTCATAAATAATTACTCAAATGAATCTCGAGCACCAATAATCACTCATGACTTATTACAAAGTAATATCCAGCTGACAGAACCCACACACCTATTTCATTTATTTATTTAATAATTGCATATTTAATTAATGCAAAAACATACAAGTCGTTATATATTTCCTGTGAAGGGAATTGATAGTCTTTGGGAGTGCATTTGAGGCTTTTCTGCTCCTTAGTTCTTCTATCTTCTTTAGAACCAATTTCTTGGCAGTCACATTGAATCCAAAATTTTTCTTGAAAGATGAAAAGATCATTATCAAAACAGTACAACTTTCTTGAAGAATCGTGTGAAGGGGCCATATGATCTCTTTCCCACCCTTGTATTTGAACACCAGTCTTTCAGGGCGATTTCTGTGAGCATCAATTCCACTCACTTCTTCTAATTCATCCATGTAGAGATTGATATCTGAAAATTCCTTGATATCACAAATGTATAAAAGATCTCCCTTGTTGACAGTTGGTTGAGCTTTGGTTAAGGTTTTGGTTTTGAGTTTCACAGGCTTGACTTTCTTGATTGCTCTTGTCTTTGTCTTCTTTAGCTTGTTGAAAATTGCTAAATTAAGTTCAGGAACTAAAAAACTTTCCCAGTCTATTGGATCATCCTTGGGAACTATAGGCTCACCATGAAAATTCTTTGTAGGATCCACCTTAAATTCCTCATGCACTACTGAGGGCTTGGATGTTTGAGTTGTAGATGTAGACTGGTTGGGAATGTAATCTTCCATCTTTTCATCATCAAAATCCAACATTCTTTTGGGAAGAATCTTGTATCTGAACTTCCTTTTCTGTTGAGGTTCCTTGTGCATTTTCTGATCTTGATCTTTAGCTACCACGGGTTGTTTCTCAGAAATCTCAGTTGCAGTTTTCACAGCTTGAAGCTTGGCTACAATAACAACTTGCTTTTTTATGTTTGAGTTTCTTAGCATCTAAAGAAGCTTGATTCTTTTCTTGCTTAATTATTTCCTTTTCTTCCTTCTTTGCTTCTGTAAACCGAGGGTGTCCATCCACCACACATATTTCTTTCCCATTCCTTTAGATCTTAGCAATTCTTCTCTTTAGCACTGAGTTAGTTGGATCTTTGAAGAATACAATGGACCTTGCTAACAGCTTCTTTTCATCTGGCCTTGGAGTCTCAAATATAAGGTCCAAGGGATTCTTTTCAGATGACTTTGGATAATTTCTTTTGGGCTTGAAAACCAAGTTGGCTTTTGGAGACTTTATACATGAAGGTGGGCCCCTTTCCAAATTACCCAGACTAATTTCATTTACGGAAATTTATCTCAATTGAGAGAAGTGAGAAAAGACCTTGTCTTTCTTCTCAATTGGACCATACTTCTTTGTTATCTCTTCATCAATTTTCTACGATTTGGCATCCATTTCCTTCTCAACTGCTGCAACATCAAACTTCTTGAATTTTTCATTAGATTCCAACTTAGCAGCTGCTATCTGGATCAGATCAATTTGTCCAAGACTGGTGGCTTAGGAAAAGTAATTTCTGGCATTATTACTTGACTGACTTGTATGTTTAGCACATTCTCCCCCTCACTTGTTGGCTCCTCTTGGCTAACTTGAACAATTGAGTATTTCTCCCCCTTTTATTAACATCAAGTAGAGTAGAGGTAGATATCTGTGCAGCCACTAGCTTTTGAAGCAACTGAGTTTGTTGAGCTTGATGTAAATAGATTGCAGTGATGGAAGCTTCCAAGGTTTTGAGTCTTATGTCCAAGGAGTCCACCTTTCTGGCAAGATTAGAGTTTTTCCTTAGTTGTCTGTTGATGTCAAGCAGGGATGTGTTAGGAAATTTAGCATCCAATCTCTCAAAAACATCCTTCTTGACTTGATCAATCTCTGTTTTAATTGCAGTGACATCTAGATTGTGTTGAAGAGATTGAATTTGGTGCAGTTGAAGAAAATTGAGATGTGCTTGAAGAAGCTTCTTGGTGTTGGCATTGGTTGTAGCTTGAAGAGCTGTCTGAGTTTGTTGAATGATATGAAAGAGAGTATTCTTGAAGTGTTGCTCATCACATTCTTTGGAAAACACCCAAGATGGAATGTTTGACCTGGAGCTAGGGCCTGCTTCTCCCCCTATGTTTATAGACTCTTCCTCATCATCATCTTCATCCCCAAATATGTCTTCAGAACCACCAGTTCCATAATCAACATCTTCACCAGCTGTGGGTGGCATGGATGAGATGGCATCTTTGGATCTTTGCATGGAGGCTGTTGTATACACCATATTTAGCATTCTTTCAGCAGCCACATTGTCCTATTCAGCTAGAACTTGATAAGATGAAACAGGGTGAGTAAATGCCTCAGCTTCATAAGAAACAGAATCTAAGACAGCTTGATATTCTTGCTGAATTAGTTGTTTCTTTTCAGCCTCATTGACATCCATTAACTCACTTATAATGGGCTCTTCCTAAATTTCAGTACCTGAATTTCTATCATTTTCTATATTTTCTTACATCAAGGGATCCCCTTGGCTCACCACCCTCACCTTCACCTACTAAGGTGGAACTCCCCTCACTCACTTTTTCCAGGCTGGAAGAAATAGCCTGCATAATTTCACTTTATTCCTCTCCTTTTTCCTGAGAACAACTCAGCCTCTCACTCTATTCAATCCCTTCCCTCAATCCTAGGAGTGATTGTACAACCACTAGCTCATCTACACATGTAACAATTGTGGAAAATTCAGTTTATATAGTGAGTACCGACGGATGAGGAACATCCATCGGGGTAGTAGTTAGGATAGCCGACGGATGACTGCTGTTAGGAACATTCATCGGAATACAAACACTAGCCAACGGATGAACAATATCCACCGGAATAGAGGAAATGATAGAGTTTGGAGTAGAAACTATTATGGACTCTGTGCAAATCGATGAAAATTTAGGCACAGAAGTCTTAATAGTTCTTAAAAAAATTGGCAAGTGAGCCAACAAATCATCTAGAAGATGGTGCTCACTTGTACTGAGTTTTGGCTTCTCCAACAGAGTTAAAGAAGGAGAATCAGGGATTGATGTGTGAATCATATCCATATCCAGAGAACTGGTGGGAGAGTTATGTGTTTGGTGCTTCTATTTTTAAAGATTTTGGTTGTGACTCCATATTTATTGGAGCCACATGAAGCTGAATTTGAGATGGTGCCGTGACTGAGTCTTTAGCTGTAGTTTGCACTGTGTGTGATCCCTGTGCATCCCCAAGTTTTCTAGATTTCTTATTTCTTGTATAAGTTTGGGGTAAATCTGTGTCCCTAACCCTTTTGGCATGTGCTCTTGGTTGGGAGCTTGTTTCAATAGTAGGATCCTTTTGGGAGGATGAAACTAGAGATGTGCTAATTTCCTTATTAAGCACCATAGTTTGTTGGGAAACTGTGATGTGGCTAGATTTAGGTACACTCACCTCACCATCCTTATTCTTAGGGTTCCTTTTATGTTCACCCTGTCACTTACCAACCTTACCACCCTTCATACTCCCCTCTTTGGTTTTGGGGGGCTTTTGAAACTAGCATCTTTTGAGAGACACCGGAGTGTGGTTTCTTTGATTTGATTTTTGAAGGTTTGGATTTTGTGGCTTGGGTAGACATCTGTTGGGTTAATGACACAGATGCCATAGCCACAGTCAATGGCAAAGAAACTTGAGAGATGGAAGGAGTAGAGACAGAAGTATTTACCTCACTTACCTGAGGGCCCTCCATGATAGGAAAATAAACAAGGGGCACTTCCTTGTGGTGATCATCCCTATTTAAATCTGCAATTACTCTTCTTTCTTGAACCCAACAATCTAGTTTTTTGGTTGGGTTCTCAATCACAAGATCCTCACAAATATGGTTAGCAATAATCATAAAGAATCTAGCATAATAAACATGCCCAGACCTTTTTTTAATCTCCCCTAACTTGTAACCTAACTCAAACATGATAGCATCACTAAAATTATAGTAATTATCAGTAAGTAGCATGTAGAGCATGTTAAGCATGGAAGTGTTGATATAATCAAAATTGTTTATCTTACCAGAAAACACCTTGGTAACTACATCACACAGATAACTCCACTCTTTCCTAAGACCTAGCCTCCTAATCTCACTTAACTTAGTTGTAGGAAGTGCATAGCCAATAGAATTAAGTAAGCTAACTAAATCAGTATCTGTGTATGGTTTAGTAGTAGTGTTATCAGGAATTTTAAAGCATGCTTGAATAGTATCACTGTTAATGAAAAATTCCTTACCTTTAATGGAGAGAGTTATTATTTTGTCAGTTGCTTGATACAGATCAGTAGTCCACATCTCCTCCACAACTTCACAGTAGGTTGTGGGTGATTCCAGTATGGCATAACTAACCTTGCATCCCTTCACAAAACCCATCATTTTGTGATAATCCTCAGAGGCTGGAATTTCTTTGTTCACAAGAGCCACAAAATTGTTCTCCTCATAAATGAATCCTGACTGAGACATGATCTTGACTACTGGTGCCATTGTTAAAGCAAGGAAATTTACAGAGAGAAAGAGAATTTTGCTTTAAGGAAGAAGATAGCAGTTAATTACAATAAAGAAAGATAAAAGCTAAAATAAATTTGAAGTAAAGCTTTTATGTATTCTCAGATAAAATGGGATAAAAATTAAAGGTAAAAATCAAAGACCCGGTGAGAATTGCTCATAATAGCCTTTTAAAAAGTAAAATAAACTGTCAAAATTCTATCAATTATCCGTCATGATATACTTATAGACTGTAAGTATATCTGATGGATAATGTTCAGAACTTTAACGGCTAAGATGCAGAGAATTCGACAGATGAGAATAAAGCAATTATCCGTCGGGTTTAAAATAATCCAGAAAAGTAATTGATTTTTACCAAGCTATTCTATTTCGACGGATGATCAAATTTGATGGATAAGGAACATCCGTCGAGATATAAAATTTGACTTAGCCAAATTTTCATCCAAAATAGAAAAATCAATTAAATTTCTGGTTGCATTTCAACTTGCAAAATTATCACAAATAATTTAAGAATAATTAAGCATACCTAACTCACTTACCAACCTAGTGAAGGTGGATTCATCAAGTGGCTTGGTAAAGATATCTACAAGTTGCTTCTCACTTGGAACAAAATGAGGTTCCATAGTACCACTCATTACATGTTCCCTAATGAAGTGATACTTGATGTCTATGTGCTTTGTTCTTGAATTTTGTACTGGATTTTCAGTAATGGCAATTATCACATCCCCAAAATAACACTAACAAAATATAACCGAATAAATACAAAGTTATTACAAACGGCTGTTAACAACAGAATCCAAGATCGCAAAGGTTCAGGGTTTATACATTCCCAAACTATAACTATTACAACTTATATTTAAAGCTACCGGTCCTCACACAAACACCAACTATACTACCTGAGCTCTCACATAAGCCTCAGCATCTCCACCGGTAGACTTACGAGCAGTCTGCTTGAATCTAACCATACTTTCTAGCTAAAATGACATAAATGAAAAGCAAGAAGTGAGCCAAGCGCTTAGCAAGGTATATCATAGAATAAAATTTAACATCATAGCAAGTTATATCCGGAAATTGGGGTGCATGGCATCATTATTCTAGTCAAAACATTTGTAACCAAAATATTGCTTAAAATCATTTTATGACGCTACGGATTGCAGCCGGTGATCAGCCGCGAAGCAATCCCAAACCTCTCTGGGTTCTTAACAATTTAATGGGATCTCTAGGCATCTCTTAAGCCTATCATAATAAGTGTGAAAGGGACTTGCGTCTTAGTCCAATTCACCAATCTCAAGAAAACATTCTTTTACTTAAAGAGCAATTAACCTTTATAAAATTGATGCCAAAGAGAACTTCACAAAGATCTATACAAAGGGGTTTTAATCATCAATCAAGGATTTCGAGTTAAGAAACTCTTATCAGATTGATGTGACTTCTCACTAGCAGGGTTTTCGAGGATAATCAACAATGATTCGATAACCAAGGAAGAAAAATATTGAAAAAGAGTCATAACATTGTTCCACAAGATAGAGGTATCAAATTTGAGGGTTATATGAGGGATATATCTAGTAACAAAATTTTGGTATAATTGTAAGGATTTATGTAAAGAGTTGGTAACTCGGGGTGTAAGAGTGAAAAGAATAGCGGTTAATCAAGAGAGATCACATATTAGGTTTATAGTTTATAAGGGTATGATTTTTATAAGCATATACACAACAACAATATATCATGGTGACAACAATAAAAGATCAATATACGAGCATGCTATCATAATTCAAAGGAGTGGCTCAGAACATTTGCAATATCTCATCATAGTTCAGGATAAATCTCAGTATATATCTCGAGAGGGTCATAGGACACTTGCAACATATCATGAAAGTACGGGAACACTTGCATAACATAATTTAAATAAAACATCACTAGAATGGTAAGCGAAGGAAAAAACACTTGCCTTAAGAAGGCTGGACTAACTCCCGTCTTGATCGTGGAAGCAACCGGGAGCACTACTCAACTTTGACGACAAGCTTACTACCTTCTCTTGAGCCTAAATAAAATATTAGACTTCATCAAGACACACTTTCAAAAAACTTCATCCTAGTTAAAGATTTCAAATCATATTTGCACTTAGGCCTACCTACACATTCAACTCTTTACTAATCGCTTATTATGCTCAAATAATCATTTAGGATCACATAAAACAATCATATAATATACACCTTTGATATCATTGTGAACTATTGAGTATTGAATGATCTCACTCCACCAACACGATTGACTCGAAGTGCTACCTAGTCTAGTGCAACCCAACTAGCTTCCCAAGTTTGAAGTGCCTTTACTAGCCAAACTCCATTTCACTTAGCCACACATATGGCCTAACCTTCTTCTGACCTCTTACTAACAAATAGACTCAATGGTCAACTCAGGCCTCACTTCTAAGGATGCATAAATCTAAGTGCAAGGACAATATGTTCCTAAGAGCAACTATTAGGTGACACCGAATGGTTCTATGTGACAATAAACCTCTTCCACTCAAGGTTTGACACTAAAATTAATACAGTGGAATCTTAGGTCCTAAATCTTACTTGTGCAGTTGGAATGACTCCAAGGCTCTGTTGGGATTTATGCATACACGGAAGCGTGGATTACAATTAAAATGCATAAAAACCCATATAAACGTATATAATTCGTGAATAAATTGAGGGATCGATTATTAACTTTTAAAAGCGATCCAAGAATGATGAGCGGAGATCCCTAGCAGCTGCTTCTCAAGTGTGAAGCACTCCACCGGTATCCACCAAGAGATCGGAGTATTGGAGGGAGGAAGAGGTTGAGAGAATTAGGGTTGCCTCCTTTTCTTTTCTTCTTGAAAATTAGGGTTTTTCTTTAGTTGAGGCAAATAGGGTTTATAATAGTATATTTATAGGCAAAAATTTCAGCTGAAAATTTTCTCATAAAATATTATTATTATTAACCCTTTAATTGATTATTCTCATTAACCAATTAACTAATAATTAAAACACCTTTTAATCATTAATCCGTTTTCTAAACACTTTAGAAAATAATTCTCTCACTTGATTTAATTTCCAAAAGTTAAATTCTTAATTAATAATATTAAGAACTTTTTCTTAATTAATTTATAATTAATTAAATCTCATTTAATAAATTATTAAATTTGGTAATTAATTATTTATTTCACAAATAAATAATTACCAGCCATTATTAATTAATTCCTCCACCATTAAATTATTCTCTTTTATGGTGTGACCCTGTAGGTTCAATATTAAGCCGGTAGTAGAAATAAATAATAATAAAACTATTTTATCATTATTTATATAAATTCTCTAATTCATTAAATATGATTAATTAATAAATTAATCATATTTATTCTACATCATGAGGGATACTTCTCAGCATATCGCAACTATCCGGATAATACGAATTCACTGCTTAGAATACCAAGAACCTATTCAGTGAATAATTACCGTACAATCAATTCCTTTTACCCTGCAATGTAATGATTAAATACAAGGCATGGAACTCGTGTCAAGCCTATCTTATTTAATCATATGCTTTCCCATTCACTATACTTAGTTCTAATTAATGTGAATTAGAAACTCCCTTCTAATTTCATTCACTCTGGCCAGAGATTCCTGAACTAGCATAAGTGGATCAGCATTGAACATTCTCTTCCTTCACTGGAAGGGGTAGATCCTTTATTGATTATACACTATCTTTGTGTACAAATTCCTACACCCAGTAGAACCCTTATTATTGTCCCTGGAGACTAAGAACTAAACCAAAATATAGTTCAGTGTACACAAGATGACTATGATGACCTCAAGTCTAAGGATACTTGTATGACTATCAATATGTGAACATCTGCTGACACATGAATGAACTCCATCAGTTGTTCAGCTGTGTGAGTCATGTTCAGTGAACTTATTCTATAATAAGCACCTACATACTAGCTATAGTGTCACCACACAAATGTCTATGAGAACAGACATCCTTCATAATGAAGCAAGCATAGTATGTACCGATCTTTGCGGATTACTAACTACCAGTTAGTAATCCTACGACCAGGAACTATTTAAGTTCAGAGTTAACATCTTTTAGGTCTCATTATTATGATCTCATCATAATCCATAAAAAGCTTTACCCTAAACTATGGTATATCTTATTTAAACACTTAAATAGATAAAGCCCGCAATAAAAACAAAATGATTCTTTTATTAATATAATTGAAATAAAAAAGATTACATAAAAGTTATTCCTAAATCATCATACATGATTGGACTTAGGACACATCTCTTTCAGGCTCAACCTAGGCCTCATTGGGCCTACTCTCAAAGATGGCTCTCCCCTGTCCTAATGACACTCAAACTGCCCTGATTTGAACTTACCTTATACTCTTGGTTTTAACTCTAAACCTTCGAACTACGGCTTGAAAAACTTTCCACAAACTACCTAGTATCAATGCTAAGCAGGACCTAATGAGGGACTACCAATGACACCACTTTCTAGGCTTAAAAGTGCTCCTCACTCAAACTAACTCTGTTCTGATCAGAAGACATGATTCGACTTGTGCACCTAACTAAATGAGTTGATTTCTTATATTTAAAGCTTATGGGTTCGACTATAGGTTAAGTCCTAACTTCTTGTGGCTTTGGCCTCCAAATGCCCAACGAATGCCCATTCAAAACTCTCCTACAAACTAGTGCAACATTCAGGAAAAATAACAACCCTTACACTATCCCTTCCACTTTAACTCCCACTTTTAAACCATGAACCTAATATTTAACCAAGCACAAATACTAACCCAATACTCTCATCTATCCTACTAACACATGGTGGAGATCATTCATACTCTAATGCACCATGACCAAATTATACAAACAAAGCAGCAAGACTAATACTTAAACCACATTTTCAAGTACTCAAGCATAAACCGAATATTCTTAACAACATGCAACATAATGCTAATTGAATATACTCATTAACCCATGGTAAAAACTATATTTTGTCATAATAAAGCAATTATCAAGAAAAGTATACTCATTTTTTTAGCAAATCAAGTTACATTTAAGGTATTTAATCGAACTTAAAGCCAAAATCATGTATAAAGTCTAGTTTTCAACATGCATTCTTAGTACTCTAAGATTTTGAGTGTAAAATCAACATGAAATCATTTAACATACAATATCCCAAGTATTTCATGACATGCAAGGGTTTTAAAGATCATGATTCATCAAAAATTTAGCTTTAAAGTAACATGTAATCAAGACTTCTTCACATAACATTTAATCACAACAAGAACACAGAACTCTACTCCATTCGACTCTTAACGAGTCATTGCCGAATGGAAGGGAGTGAAATGATCATACAAAATGGCAAGTAAGTCCCTCAACCATTGATTATATCCACTCTTGATGCTTTGCCTTTGTTTTGAACCTTAAACTCACAAGAATCAAGGTTTTCAACACTAGGCTTCACTTAAAACTCAACATGCAAGCTTAAACCAAGTAGTATACTTAATATTTAACTTACTAAAAAAGTGATCAAGGATTAGAAAATGGTTTATTGCAACAATTTTGAAGAAAAGATGAAAGAAAATTAACAAAAGGTGGGGGCTTGGCCTCGGCCGAGAGGGAGAAATGAGGAGGGAGGTGAGTAAGTTGGAGTGTGTAAGTGGTGAAAATAACACAAGGTGATGATATGGTGGTGTTTTGATGATAGTGTAATATATATTTACTTTTTTATCCCCCTTCTAAAAACTAGCAAGGTTTGCATGTAAGGGCAACTTAGGAAATTGACTAGTTAAAGTAAAGTTAGTGGGGTTGGATTTGACAACAATACCCCTCCCTTCAATTGAATGGATTTTTGCATGCAAGGTTATCATGGTAAATGGCAAATTATTAATCAAATAAATCAAATATCATGTTAGAGAAAGAATTTTATAAATAAAAATATAAATCTATAAATCAAAAAAGTCATACCATAAAATAGTTTAGGATATTAGAAACTTTTTGAGATCACTTTCAAAAATTTTAAAAGAAACAAGTTTTTATATAAAGAATTTCCATAAACTAATATCAATAATATTATATCACAAATTACTCCAATAAATGCATTTCTTTTCTCAAAAATTTTCCAAATAAATTAATTAATTTACAACTCAGATAATATGACCCTTAAGACTCATAAAAGCAAATAATTCAACTAGAAATATACCGGTTGTAACAGCAATTGCACTTTTGTTATCACAGAAAATAGGAATTCTGTCCACTTGCAGACCATAGTCCAACAATTGTTTTTTCATTCATAGAATTTTGTGCACAGCAACTGCCAACAACAATATATTCAGCCTCATCTGTAGAAGTAGAGACTGAATTTTGCTTTTTACTAAACCAGGTTACTAGCTTGTTTCCTAGAAATTGACAGGTTCCTGTAGTTCTCTTTCTATAAATCTTGCACCCTGTATAGTCTGCATCTGAATAACCAGTTAGATTAAAACCAGAATCTCTAGGGTACCAAATGCCAAACTTTGGTGTTCCCTTGAGATATCTAAAAATTCTCTTTATAGCTATTAAATGAGACTCAGTAGGATCAGCCTGAAATCTAGCACAAAGACAAGTAGCAAATATTATATTTGGTCTACTAGCTGTTAAGTACAAAAGTGAGCCAACCATGCCTCTATAGCTTAAAATATCCACAGACTTTTCAGCAGTGTTTAGATCAAGTTTAGTTGCAGTGGCCATGGGAGTTTTTGCAGATGTGCAATCCATTAGATCAAACTTCTTTAAAAGATTATAAATATATTTGGTTTGACTAATGAATATTCCATCACTAACTTGCTTAACTTGTAAACCAAGAGAGTAAGTTAGTTCTCCCATCATGCTCATTTCATACTTACTTTGCATCAATTTGGAAAACTTTTTGCAAATTTTTTCATCTGTAGAGCCAAATATAATATCATCTACATAAATTTGAACAAGTATGCTAGAGCCATTAACATTTATAAAGAATAAAGGTTTGTCAACAATACCTCTTGTGAAGTAATTTTCTAAGAGAAACTTTGACAAAGTATCATACCAGGCTCTAGGTGCTTGCTTTAATCCATAAAGTGCTTTCAAAAGATAATAGACATATTCTGGAAAATTTGGATCTTCAAAACCAGGAGGCTGACAGACATAGACTTCCTCCTCTAGACTCCATTCATAAAGGCACTTTTGAAATCTATTTGATAGACTTTGAAATTGGCATGGGCTGCATAGGCTAAGAAAATTCTGATGGCTTCAAGTCTTGCAACAGGAGAAACAGTTTTATCAAAATATATTCCTTCTTGTTGATAATAGCCCTTAGCAACCAATTTAGCTTTGTTCCTGACAACTATACCATTTTCATCCATCTTGTTTCTGAATACCCACTTATGTCAATTGGATTCTTTCCTTTAGCCTTGGGTACCAGCTTCCATACCTTATTCCTTTCAAATTGGTTTAGCTCCTCCTGCATAGCTAGAACCCAATCAGGATCTAACAGAGCTTCTTCTACCTTGTTTGGTTCTTCCTTTGAGAGAAAGCTGATATATAGACATTCTTCTTGAGTTGATTTTCTTGTTGAACTCTAGAAGATGCATCACCAATGATTAGCTCAAAAGGGCGATCTCTAGTCCATTTTCTCTGTTGTGGTAGATTAGCTATTGATGAAGAGGCCTCATCATTGTCTTGATGTGTGACTGAGTTTTGATTAGAAGAAACTCCCCCGAGTTTGTGAGTCTTTGATTTGAAGAAGGAGTTCTTTCTGTAAGTGATCTATTTTGACTCTCAGCTTCTCTCATTGTTCCGACGGATGATGCACTTTGTATCCCGACGGATGAAGCTGATTGTCTTCCAACGGATGATGCATTATGTAACTCGATTGCTGCTGAATTTTGTGCATTATTGGAGATAGTTTTTTCTGCATTATCTTTAGCCACTGTTTCTTGATCATTATCATCATCACTGTCATCACTAATCATCTCAACATTATCAAATTTGAGGTTATCATGGAAACCTTCATCTTTTAGTCCTTCAATCTTTTTATCATCAAACACAACATGTACAGATTCCATGACAATGTTTGTTCTAAGATTGTAGACTCTATATGCTTTTCCAACAACATATCCAACAAAAATTCCTTCATCTTCTTTGGCATCAAACTTTCCATGCTGTTGAGTTTGATTCCTTAGAATGTAGCATTTACATCCAAAGATATGAAGAAAATTTAGAGTTGGCTTCCTATTCTTGAATATCTGATACGGAGTCATGCCTTTTGCTTGATTGATCAAGGAGATATTCTGAGTATAACATGTTGTATTTACAGCTTCTCTCCAAAAGTAAGTTGGCAGCCTTGATTCTTCAAGCATAGTTCTTGTAGCTTCAATGAGTGATCTATTCTTCCTTTCCACTACACCATTTTTTTGTGGAGTTCTTGCTGCAGAAACTCATGCATGATTCCATACTCTTCACAAAATACTTTTATAACAGAATTCTTGAACTCAGTTCCATTGTCACTTCTGATTCTTCTAACCTTGAAGTTAGGATGATTGTTAATTTTCCTTATGTGATTGGTGATGATTTCACTAGCCTCATCTTTGGACTTTAGAAAATATGTCCAAGAGAACTTTGAAAAATCATCCACAATTACTAGGCAATATCTCTTCTTTGAGATAGACAACACATTTACTGCTCCAAACAAGTCCATGTGAAGCACCATTAAAGGTTCTTCAATAGATGATTAAAGCTTCTTTTTAATGATGCTTTAATATGTTTTCCTTTCTAACAGGTATCACACAATCCATCCTTTGAAAACTCCTGTTGAGGAATACCTATAACCAATTCTTTCTTGACTAGCTCATTCATGGTCTTGAAGTTTAGATGGGATTAATGCTTGTTGTGCCATAGCCAACTCTCATCTTGACCTGCTTTACTGAGAAGACAAGTTACAGATTCTGCATTTGTTGAGTTGAAGTCAGCTAGATACATATTGCCTTTTCTCACTCCAGTGAGAACCACTTTATTTCTCTTCTTGTTAGTCACAACATAGGCTTCTGCATTAAAAGTAACTGAGTTGCCCTTATCACAAAGTTGCCTAATACTCAACATATTATGCTTGAGTCCATCCACTAGGGCAACCTCTTCAATGATGACATTATCCTTTGAAATCAAGCCATATCCCACAGTATAACCCTTGCTGTCATCTCCAAAAGTGATACTTGGGCCAGCTCTTTCCTTGAACTCAGTGAGCAGGGTAGAATCTCCAGTCATGTGCCTTGAGCAACCACTATCCAAATACCAAAGATTCTTTCTCTTTCCCTGCACACATCAAAATCAAATCAAGTTGATTTTGGTACTCAAGTTTCCTTGGGTCCTGCTTTGTTAGCCTTTTTCTTTGGTTTCTTAGGTTTGATCTCATTTGACTTGGGTATCTCAAATTCATCCTTTGTCATTTGAGTTGGATCTTTAAAACCATTCATTGAAGCAAAATTATCATGCACATTTTGATTAACATGAAAAGACATGTTATGTGGAAACATGTTATTCTAGTAAGGCATGCTAAATTGCATTTGAGGCATACTAAATGCAGCATAATAAGGATTAGCTACAAATGGCATATTAGCAAATTGTGCATTAATATTCTGTGCAGGCAAGGCATTCATAGGCATTGCTGGCATGTTAGTCATGTTGGGAAAAGAAGGTGGTGTAGATATAGGAGTAGATATAGCAATTTTGCATTTAACAGACAAATGATTAACACTACCACACTTAACACAGATTTTTCTAGGAGCATATTTATCAGGTGTGTAGTTGTTATATTTGTTAATTCCTACCTTCCAAATTCTGTTGTTTTTCCTTTTTGATTCTGCTTTAACCTCAATCTTTTCTAATTTATCATTCAATTGCTTGATAGACAGATGACCAACATTGACTCTTTTTTTTTCTCACTTGACTTGATTCTCCTGGAACAAAGTTTTTAGAAACTGATCCATATTTATCATTCAACTTAGCTAGCTTAGCTTTGCTAACTGGCTTACTTACATTCGATGGATGAGGCTCATTGTCTTTCGACAGATAATCCTTTTGAGTATTTGACGGATAATTTTCATCATCCGTCAAATCCACATCCATTGAAAGTCCTTATAATCAACAGGCTCAAACTTCTTTTTACCAGATTCAGGCTTTCTACACTCACTAGAAAAATGACCTGCCAAGCCACACTTAAAATACTTGAATTTAGACTTATCAACCATGTTTCTGTTTGACTTAGTTGCTCTAAATTTCTTCTTGAATTTGAGCTTGGCAAATCTCTTGCATAGAAAAGCAAGATGCTCATTTATGTCATCCATGTCATCTTGGCTCAAATGTTCTTCATTTTCAGCTACCAGCCCTTTACCCTTGCTTTCACAAACCCTTGAGTTTGATACAGATTCCACAACTTCAACCTTCATCTCTTTTTCCTTTTCTTGCTTAGCAACTAGTGCAATGGATCCTCCTTTCTTCCTTCCTTTCTCCATCTTTTCATCTTGCTCTATTTCAAGCTCATAGGTTTTTAGAATTCCATATAGTCTTTCTAAGGTGAATTTCTTGTAATCTTGAGAGTTTCTGAAAGACACTGTCATGGGCTTCCATTCCTTTGGTAAAGATATAAGGAATTTAAGGTTTGAGTGTTTTGTTTGATAGACCCTTCCATGCAACTTGAGAGCATTCAGTTCCTTTTGAAATCTACTAAATATATCAGTGAGTGACTCACTTTCTTCACAGTGAAAATGCTCATATTGCTGAATCACGATCTGTATTTTGTTCTTTCTTACTTGCTCAGTTCCATCACAAATAATTTGAATTATGTCCTAAACCTCTTTTGCTGTTTTGCAGTTTATGATGTTGTCAAACATATCACCATCAACACCATTAAACAATATGTTCATGGCCTTTTTATCTTTCCTGACTTGTTCAATGTCTCGATCAGACCATTCATGTCTGGGCTTTGGAACTGATGGCTCATTTCCTGTAGCAGTTCGCTATCATAGGAACATGAGGATCTGTCTCAATGCAGTCCACATAAGCTTCATCTTGAGAAATAAGATGTAGGTGCATCTTCACCTTCCAGTGGTGATAGTTGTGTTTGTCCAGAAATGGAATTTTCACTCCAACATCCTTTCTGATCATCTTACTAATTGTAGTGATCTTTACACTCTTTGTACTTCAAGAGCTTGCTCTGATACTAATTGTTATTCCCAAACAGTGCAACAAGAATTACAGAAGGGGGGTTGAAGGTAATTCTGGCTCTTTTTCTGTTTTTAAGAATGTTCTTACTTAATATATAACTGTGTTTGATTTTGCAAGAAGTGCAGAATGAAAGTAAAATAAAAATCAAAACACAAGGCAATAAAACACAAGGCTTTAAAACTTTCTGGTGGATTTGAACTTATCCACCAGATATATATATATATATATGTATATAAAGATGAAAACTCTGTGATGCTTGAATAGCACACAGCTGCTTACAAGTTGAACAACAAGAACAACTGAGAAATTCTTTACTGATTTTGCTGTTTCTATTTCTCTAGTTTTTCTTTTTAACTTCGATAATTTTTAACTTGCTACTCTTGGTTTATATATTACCAGGTTACATGATAGTAAGACAAGACAATAAGACAAACTAAATCTAGTCTAACTTCATGCTGTTACATTACTCTATCGAGCATCTTTGAATATCTTCATAATTGCATGGAAATGGTAATGCTTATTTATTCTCTAATACCTGCAATTAGGCTGCCACATTCCATTTGCAAACACCCGATGCATGTGACTGTCTTGTCACTATTAACTGCTCTTTTAAATATATGATCATCCGTCGGGACTATGTTGGTCATCCGTCAAGAGCCTTGTTGATTATCTTTCGGGAGGCTTTGTTGATCATCCGTTGGGAGTCATTCTGTCACTTGACTCTATTTCACTTATACATAATTACAAGACATCTTATATTTACAATTAGCCAACCTATTCTGCATATAAATCAACTAAACCATTGTTGTTTGCAGAAATGTACTGCAAAACTTATTGTTACATAAGCTACACTCTCGATGGATGTTTAGAGATCATCCGTCGGGATTATTAAGATTATCCATCGAGAGTATTGTAGAATATCCATCGAGAGTTACAAAAATACTAAGTTAAATCTACTAAGGTGTTTTGTTCAACTTATCATCAAGTTCACAATATATTCCTAACAATCTCACTATCTTTCTATTTTAATATGTTGCTCTTGCACTTGCTAGAAGCTAGATACTCGATACTACTCTATCCCACTCTTATTCAACGTCTGGTTCTTATCTTCTTGAACAATCCGCATCTTACAGAGCTTTTCCTACTGAACGCTAGGTTATTTTCAGACTGACTTTGGGACTTGGTCTTTCATCTGGATCCTACAGAATAGAAATACCCTCACTTAGACAGTCGCTTATGCTTGATATAACATTAATATTAATTCTACCCGTTTGATTCCATAACTTGAATCATATTTATACGTATTAATTTATTACATAGAACAACTAGGATTCACTTACTTGAAATTCGGTTGGTACTTGTTTTCTGGAAAAATACGTATAACCATCGTTTCGGAAAAATGAGTTCACCGAACTATTTTGCAAAATATTTCCCCACAATAAGAACGTAGTTTTCGTAAAATATTTACAATTCGATAATTATACATATTCGATTGGTATTTCCGATAATTACAGAATACGTTCTCGTATTTCCGAAATTAATTTTTCGGAAATTGGGCAGCGATTCCTCTATTTATCGGACTACCCGTCGAAACATAATCGACGTCCTAACCGACAATTTTCAAATTTCGCAATCCCAAAATTCGATACACTTCATAACTATTTTTGTTTCAAAAATACCTTTATGAACTAATTTATTTATTTTAAAATTTTAAGACTCAGAATACTTCATTACAGTCCACCGTCGACTCGCCGAGACTCAGAATAATTTATTTATTTTAAAATTTTAAAATTCCACCGTTTAATTTTTAATTCCCTCATGAAATTATTTATACCACGAATATTATTCAATTAATTCCTGCAGCAAAGGAATTAAATAAATAAAATCTCAAATCCGACAAGAAGCACGCACATCACACGCGCCTCAGCCAGAAAATCAACCGGAACAGTAAAGAAAAAAGAACAACCAGAAAACACAACACAACCACACATATACATACATACACATAGCGTATACATATATATTAATTAAAAGAACATAACCGATACAAGCAGCGGTGGCCGGAAATAAAAAGACGGCGATCGGACTTACCACGAACAGGGGGAAGGAAACGAGAGCAGAGAGAGAGGAGAAAGAGGGAAAGGAGGGGGGATGAGTGATCGAGCGAGAAGAAGAAAAGAAAGAAAGGAGAGATGTGAGAGAGAGATAACAGAGAGAGAGAGGTCGAGAGAACACATAGAGAGAAGAAACCGTGAGGTTGAGGAAAAAAACAAAGGGTAAGCACAATTGTGTTTATCTCCTCTACTTTAATTTTTATCAATTTTCTCGTTCTCTTTCTCGTAAATTAATGAAACAGTTGCGGGCAAGAATTTGTCAAAAAATTAAGAATTAAATACCAAAATCTTTAGAATATTCAAAAGTTATTAAAATAAAATTTTCATAATTTAATATGTATTTCTTAAACACACCACAGACCCGCATTTAATGAATTAACGAATAGACATGCGGGTAAATATAGCCCGAAATATTTCCGAAATAATTTTAAAATTCTTGAAATATTCCAAATTTAAGAAAATATGAGTTTCATGATTTTTAGAACATTCTGGAATTTAATACTGAATTTACACTTAAATACAATCAGAAAATCATTTTGGGCTAAATAATTGATGAAATATAGATTTCTAAATTTTATAAATTCCCAAAAATAATTATTGAAATTATAAAATCATAAAAATAATTTTACAGAAAATTTCAATATTTATGAAAATAAATCTTCAATAAAATCACTTTTAAGAATAAAAACAAGACAATACAACTCAACATTTAATAATAAAATTAATCCTCGAACACCACAGAGTCACACCCAGCTAATAACAAATACAACACTCTGCTGACAGAACCATAACATATTTTATTTATTTAATAATTCCATAACTACACTTATATATTAGATTCAAAAATAGATTACTTAGCCGCTAAGTAACTATAAAAAAATGTTACAATTTGATACCAGATTTGGATAATTATCAAAACCTAGCTTCTTATAAAACACCCTATAAGAAAATAATATAAAAATATCTCGTCTCTCGAGAATACGGGTTTTATTGATCTATTGAAATGAGTATCGTATCGAAAATTTTGTGCTGGGACTCACCTCGGATCGAAAAAGTCAAAACACGGAAAATATTCAGAATAATCAGATTGGGTTAAGAAGAAGTTTTCCGAAGAGTTTCGGGTTGTAAAAATATAAAAACGGTTGAAGTTGGACGATTTCTGATTTTATAAAGTAATTTTATAATTACTTAAAAATAATAATTATTAAATATATAAATCCTTATAAAATCATATAATAATCCAAAAATTACCAGAAAATACAAAAATTATATATATTTTATTCTGAACAGTTAAAAATTAAAATACCCTAATTATATCACATATAAACATCCAAATATCAATTCCAATTATCAAATAGTTCTCCCAAAAATTCATATAACAATGATTTATTGATAAAAATAATTACACGATATTTCTCGGATATTACATCCTTCCCCCTGAAAAGGATTCAGCCCTCAGAATCATACTAAGAAACAGATAATGATACTTTTCAAGTATCTCACTTATATGTTCTCAGGTTAATCTTTTACCTGTACAACTTTTTCATAAACTTTAACTCGCATCATCAATCATTACTCAACGGCCTTTTGCTGATATCATATTCTACCGATTACTCATACAATCTAACTTTAGTCTCCATTTTCGAGCTAACTTAGTCCTCTTGGGTATACATATAAACACCCTATGAACTTTCTACACGCACTACACCAAATATGACCTATCGCAACCCCCTCCAAAAATATGTTACCCAAATATGTTTCATTAACTATGCTACAAATGGTCTAATGTAACATTGTGATTTTTGTGTTACCTTAGCCAAAAATGTGATGTTACATTAGGTAGAATGTGTTAGAGCTTGCAACATTTTTGTCAAAGTGTTACCTTAGAGTATCAAAATATAAATAAAATAAATTTTAAGATTAAATATTAATATGAATTTAATCTTACAAGAGTGTTGTATGAATACTCATATATATGTTTCAAAAATATATAATAAGAAATATTATAAATATTTAAATTATAAAGATAATAAAATATATAAATAAATATATTTCTATTATTTTTAACAAATTTTATGATTATAATTTATTAAAAAAAAATTAATTTGGGACTTGCACAGCTGGACAGTATGTTGGGCTCCAACCCAAAATTTGGGCTCCAAATTTTAGTCTTGAAATTTTCGGACAAAAATTCCCTCTCCCCCCGCTCTTTCCATATCTGAGTACTTTACTTTCCTCTCACTCACTCTCACCTCTCTCACCCTTCTTACACGTCTCTGCTAAATTTTGACGCCAATCTCAACATATCAAATCTCTAGTAGTTAAATTAGGACTTTCTAATTAGGGCTGCAGGTTCTTCAGTTGAATTAGGGTCTAATTAGGGCTTCTAGTGAAAGTGTTCATTCAATTAGGGCTTCCAGTGAAGGTGTTCATTGCATTTAGGGCTTCCAGTCTTCATTCAGTTAAGGTATTTTCAATTTGCCCTCTCTCTGTGTGCCTTCTCTCTCTTTGTCTCTCTCTCCGTGCTCTCTCTCTCTCTCTCTCCCTCTCTCTCTCTCTGTGTGTGTTTGTGTGTGGTGTGTTTGTGTGTGGTGTGTTTGTGGGTGTGTTTGAATGTTTGCGGTTGTAATTATGGTGCGTATTTGTGTATGTGGATTTATTTGATGAAAATTATCTATTGTGTTGTACCTTCTCAATTTCTTTCCTAATTGCTTGTAGATATTTGGTTGTATGCACTATGCGTTTTGACCGGGTATTGTTTTTGCATAAATGACCAAGTTAGTGTTTGGATGCTTTGGATAGAGTTTAGGACTGTTAAAATAGTGTTTGGATGCTTTCGGTAGAGTTTAAGACTGTTAAAATAGAAATAAACAAATAGGTCCTAGATCTGTTTTTGTATCCACTCTGCGTTTTGACCGAGTACTATTTAAATAAAGAAGGTTTATATTTACTACAGGGAGAACTACCTAATTATTATAAATAAAAAAGTAAAACTCAAATGTATTAGGTTTAAATGAGTATGCATAAAATAAATGTTATCCATTATGACATTCTGAACTTTCTTAATTATAGTGATGGACGACATGCATGAAATTTGGATAAACCTTCCAAAGTTCAGTGAAGGGTATATCAAGGGGATCAAGGCATCTATTAAGCATGCCATCCCCAAAATGGTTGTAGCCAATTCAGCCAAGCCTGCAACTCAGGATGCAAGCGAGAAGGAGGACACATGTCGATCTGTACCTGTAACATCTCCAGCTCCTATAGTTGACTTACCAGAAGGAGATGACGACAAAGGTTCAATGGCCGCTTTTTGGTCTATACGAAAATGACAAAAGGAACAGGCTGAAAAGGGAAAAGCTCAACAAGAAATAACTGAAAAGGAAAAAGTAGATGTTAGTGCAAGTAAGAATATTGTCGACGAGAATATAATCCCTGATATTGATTTTGAGGAAGGCGCTGAGGAAGGCCATGAGGAAGGTGATGAGCAAGGTTAGCCTATTCTTTTTATTTTCATTTTAAATTTCAAATTTGGTCCTACCTTCCTGTTATTATACAAAAATTTCAAAAAATGCAGTTGTAATTCCACAAAGGATGAGAGGAAAAACTAGGATGGACAGAGTTCATATGAGAAGCTTGGAGCAGAGAATTGTCATCAGGATGAATGATGATTACCATCATATTGCAGAAAATGATAAAATATTATCGAATTAAGTAGCTTCATTGGAACGCATGCTAAGCGATGCGTGTCGCTAACTTATGTTACTTGGCGCCATGTCCCGATACAGTTGAGGGAGATTTGTGGAATTACATCAAGGTATTTATGACTATATATCATTGTTTATCTTTACTTTTGATTTCTGTCAAGGTAGGGACATATTATGTTTAGTTTTAATTATCATTTATAATTAGTTTTATAGGTCTATTATCATTTATAATTATAAGGATAATTTATGAAAAACTAATTAGGGAGGACTATTCTTTTAATTTATTCTCATTAATGTTTGCAAGGCCCGATATATAATTCCCGATGAGTTCGAAAATTGGGTGATCGAGACAATACATTCATGTTGGAAGACGTACAAGAGTCGAATTAAGGCAGGTCATTTTACACCTTATGAGAACGATGAACTGAGATTGGTAAACAGACCAGATGACATTCCACGGGAGACTTTTAAAATGCTCCTGAAATATTGGAATGATGAGACTGTTCAGGTATACTTCTATGATGTTAAGCATTTAGGCTATCTCGGTATCATGATAATTTAATTTTTCATTATTTTTGTAGAAGAGAGCAAAGATAAATGCAACAAGCCGTAAGGCGTATGTTGAGACTCGTACTCTTGGTCCGAAAAGTTTTTCCCAACATCGGAATAAGATGATATACCTAGTAATTTGTATAATTTCTCTATTTGCTTGACTGTCTTGTTCGATTTCACTATATATGTTTAAGTAGTGCCAAAATTTTGCTCATTTTATCCTGTTCGTTCTTTTTGGTAGAAAACCAAGGCGGTAGTTGAGCCTGACATTGAACCGTGTGATACAGAGGTCTTTTCTTGCTCAATTTCAGTATTTCATTGTATATGTCCTAAGTACTACCAATATGTTACTCATTTTGTCATGTTCTTTCTTTTTGCTAAAATGAAAGGCGGCAGTTAAGAGTGGACCTTATGATGCAGAGGTTTTTATTAAAACTCGGGAGCGGGTGGAAGTACAAGACCAATCTAGAAATAATCAAAAAGAAAATTATATATATTTTATTCCTCGTTTCCTAGTTTACTGCAGATTTGTTGTATGTTTTGCTATCTTGTTTTTGATGACCAGTTCTCTTTTTTATATTTGTTTTATATATAGGAAAACATTAACAAAAAACTCAGCAGTGGAGATGCTGCTTGGGATGAACTTGGTACAAGGCACAATCCGAATTGGCTCACAGGGAGGTGCGTTAGGCCAAATATGCAGAATAACGTGCAAACAGTTACGTATGCCAAAGAGCTGACCGCAAAGATAAATGAATGCCTTGCTTCTGAACTGGAGGACAAAGTGAAGAAAGTTGAGTCTGAATTCTAGGAGAAAGTAAAGAAAGTTGAAGAAAGTGTCGAGCTAAAGGTACAGCAAAATATGGCAGTTGTAACAACCCAAATCCGGGGTCAAGATTTGGTGTCATGAAACAATCTTTACATAAAATAAAATAATATTTAATTAACCCTTTGAATCTGGATCGTTTACAGGTTATGGTATGAAACAAGAATTTAACCTTTTACAACTTACAATAACTAGAATATAAGTGAAAATACCTTTTCCTAACGCTCTTGTCATATTCTTCTAACTTCTTCAACCTCTCACAGCGGAGATTTCTCTAACTTCTGCTGTCTATCAAAGCTATTCACTTTTATCCTTATCTGTTTCTGGCAGAAATAAGAATTTACAAAGCAAGAGTGAGCCAAAAATGCTCAGCAAGTATATAATTTGAGTTTCAAGCATTAATACCAAAGGAAAACCTTCTAGACAAAATCTTAAAACAATTTTAAACAATTCTATTTATTCGAGTGAGTTGAGTGAATAAATGTTGGCTGTCACCGGCCTTTAACTATAAATCCAAAAATGACAAGCGATTCCCCGATTCATCTCCTGAATAAGGGTTTTGTCCGGTTTCGGAATCATAAAACCTTTCGAGAGAGAATGCCGTTAATAGCGATCAACAACAAATTAGACTGAACACTAGTTTGCATCTATATCCTGCTGATCAGTCAGGATACAGTACAGATCTATACCTACCTGTATAGATCCAGTCGGGTCCCCATGCACTATGGCCCATCTCAAGGCACCGGTCATGTTCCGGTCCTTAGGATTAAGTAAAACTTAATCCCACACATCATAATTATCTATCCCATGGAGTATTTTGATGTCAAATTATTTTGAATTCAAAACATCCCAATTCAGGGTTCACAAATAACCCGAAAGAATGGGTATTTGCTCAAGAGAGCAATCGAATTATAGGAACAATAATGAAAAGAACATGCATAATAAGAGTAATTGCAGTGAAATGAAAAACATTTAACTATTCTGAACTTAGAATAGGAACGAATAAATATTTGCAGTATTTTAAAAGAAAACTCAGGAATACTTGCCTCGATAAGCTTTAACCGCTATTACTAGTTGACTTTGGTTCAATTTGAATGTTCAGCTTTTATCGTCAAACTACTATCTTATTTTGGATACGATCCCAACACTCAGGTTCTTCGATCGGAACTTCATTGATCTCGACGTCTAATCACTATATCATTCCTAGTCCGATGTCGATACTCGGGTTTTCCGTCTAGGACCTATAGGGTTGAAATACCCTAATTCAGATAATCGCTTAAGCTTAACATCAAATCGCTATCACTTCTACCCACACGGTTTCATATCCCGTCTCGTATTTATAGGTATTATTGAAATACACATAGCAATTATGGTTTGCACCTTCAAAACTCGGTTCGGTATTTATTTTCGGAAAATACGTATACTCGTCGTTTTGAAAAACAAGCTAATCAATTATTTATAAATTATTTTGTCTCAACCGTAATTAAATTTGTATAATATAATTATATATGGTTATTCGACACCTCCGATAATTATAGGTTACGTTTCCGTATTTTTGGAATTAATTTCCCGAAAATCGGGCAGCGTCTCCTTTGTTTATCGGCCTACCCGTCGAGCAATTCGACGTCAATCACAATCAACAATAACATCAAACAATTCATAATCCATTTATCAATCCCGTCCACCAATCCGAATTCGCTTTATTAATTACTATTATTATTTTCGTTTCAAAATTTATTTCACAACAACTTTTTTTATTTATTATTTAGGACCCAGATTATATCATCATAGTCCACCGTCGGCTCGCCGAAGCTCATCGTCGACGGTGATAAAATTCGCGGGTTCCCGATTAATTTCGGGTTTCCTACGCAGATTCCACCGATTAATTATTAAAATTTGAATAATCATAAGAATTTATTCTAAATATTTACCTAAATAATCCGAGTAAATATATATTAAATATTCATTTCGGAATTTGAGGAAATAACCAAATAACCCAATCATCAATAATCCGAAATAATCACCGAGAATCAGAAATTACAAAGTATACGAATTATATTCGCAAACACAGAGCATACCAACCCGTACACTCACCACCAATGCACGCGCGGCGGCGGTGACAGGGTCACCGGAACGAAGAAAACAAAAGCAACATAACATCACAGGAGTCTTGCGCCTACGCGCTGAAACCCGGCCACCACACCTCTCGGAATTTCTGAGAGACAGCAACCAACAAGAAGAACAGGGACTGCAACATATATATATACATATGTGTATAGATATATACAATTAACAATCCAAACTGAGACATACTGGTAACACAAAACCCAGCCGAAAAAGAAGGAAAGCCGGCGAACTTACCGGAACCCAACGAAACAGAAGAAAGAAGAGAGAGAAAGGCTGTAAAAGAGAGAGACAACAATCGAGAGCTGAGAGGGAGAGGGAAGAGAGAAATTAGAGAGAGAGTCCAGAGAGATTTGAGAGAGAGTC
Organism: Apium graveolens; assembly: GCF_009905375.1. NCBI lineage: Eukaryota > Viridiplantae > Streptophyta > Magnoliopsida > Apiales > Apiaceae > Apium > Apium graveolens. The sequence goes on from NC_133651.1 coordinate 183,143,618, forward strand.
GGTGGAGAGGTGAGAAAAGGGAGAAGAAAAGGGGGAACAGGGGAGGGTATCTCCTGTTGTTTTATTTTTTATTGTATTTTATCTCTTTATTCTAATTAACTCCTGACCCGTTTGCTCGCAATTTAGCGAAGTATTCGCATATCAAAATTTGTCGAAAAATTATAAATTACGTACTTCAATTCTTGGAATATTCAAAAAGTTAGCTAAATAAAAGTTTTATGATTTTTGAATCATTTTTGGAATTTATATCGGACCCGTATTTTAACTATTTAGCGAATAAACGCGCAAGTGAATAAAAGCCAGAAAACTACTGGAATATTTTTAAAATTCTCAAAATATTTAAAAGTTAATAAAACAAAATTTTCATGATTTTTGAAGCATTTCTGAATTTAATAAAACAATTTAATTAAATGAAATCAGAAAATCATTTAAAGATAAATAATCAATAAAATATTGATTTCTAAATTTTCATAACTCCTAAAAATAATAAATAAAACTATAAAGCAGCCAAAATAATTTTAGATACAATTTTAGCATTTATAAGAATAAATATTCAATTAAATCATTTTATAAACAAAATAATGTCGTATAGTTCAATAATTAAAATATACAGTATACAAATAAGGTTCGTACACAATAATTACCCATAATCAACAATAAGGTGACACACGGGTAACAGACCCATCACACATTTTATTTATTTAATAATTCGATAATTACTTTTACATATCGAATCCGAAAATAGGTTACTTAGCCGCTAAGTAACTAAAAAGATGATATGACTTTAATACCAGAATTGGATAATTATCAAAACAGAGCTTCCTATAAAATACTTTATACGAAAATAAGATAATAATGTCTCGCCTTTTGAGAATATGGATTCTTATCGATATATAAAATGATTTGCGTATCGAAACTTTTACGCCGGGACTCATACGGGTCAAACCGTATCCCAGATCGAAAAAGTTAAAACACGAAAAGTGTTCAGAATTATCAGATTAGGTTAGGAAGGAGTTTTCGGAAAAGTTTCGGGTTGTAAAAACGCAAAAAACGGTTGAAGTGGGATGATTTCTGATTCTAAAAAGTAATTTTATAATTATGTAAAAATAATCATTATTAATTCTATAAATTTTTATAAAATCATACAGCAATCCAAAAATTACCAGAAAATACTAAAATTATCTACATTTAATTCTAGGTAATTAAAAATTAAAATATCTAAATTTTATCAGAAATAAACATCCAAATATTATTATGCATCATCAAATAATTCACAAAATTTCACATAAAAATCAAATAATAATTATTTATTGATAAAAATAATTATATAATATTTCCCAGACGTTACATCCTTCCCCCCTTAAAAGGATTCTGTCCTCAGAATCATGCTAAGGAACAAGCCATGATATTTTTCGAGTATCTTACTTAAAATTTCTCGGAACTCCTCACTTTAATCACCATTCAATGGTCCCCTACCGTCATCAAATTTATCAGTTGCTCATGCAACCCCTAACTCTATCTTTACTTCATATATTTGAAGCTAAATTACTCTTCATAGTCATACACACATGAATGTCTTATGAACTCATTATACCTGTAACAATAAAATCAACTCATTCACAATCGTTCTATCTATCTTACTGTTTCAAAGGACTAACTTAATTTACACTAACCTTCTTTTCTTTCCAATTCTAATAGTTCGTGTTCATGAAATTTCTATTTTCACTGACTGTTCTACTTTACTTTTCATGTCTCCGTCTGTTCGGTTAGTCTGGCCTATGCTCATTTTCTAATCAAATTCGAGAATCTTTAATCAGTCTCTTGGACTTTCCATCCGTCTGCGCCCGATATACTGAGCTCATGACGTCTGATGCTTCAAAATGTTCTAAATCTATTCAAAAACTAAAAATTAAAGAAAAATCTCGGCAGTTGCATTTAACTCACACTTTGTAGCATACTTCTATTTCTTTTCAATCACTGTCAAGTAGATTCATCGAGTGATAATCTCTTACTATCTGAAAGGAAATATATTAATTTGGGAAAGGAACGAATCATAACTTCATTCAAAACCCGGTCTCTTGGTACTAATACTCATTTTGTTGTCATATCAAATTAGATATCAATACGAACTTTGATGCTCGCAACGTCCCATACTGAAGGCAACATCAATCATCTGTATTAATACCACCTTTGATATCTAACAACAAAGTAAGTATCAGCATAACCCAGAAGATGGATCAAAGCCTATTCTTCAATTTATAACTTTTCCAATTCCTTTATCCACTTTCCAACAATCTTAGTAACATTCACTCTTTCCTTTCTACTCTAGACATCTGTCTCTAAATGGATCCTGCTTGGTTGGTAATTAACCATACTTCCGTAGCTCATAATCTATTATGACCAGAGTTCACACCTTTGAAGCTTAGAATGCAGTTGCTACTTTTCAACCCTCCGCAGACATATCTTCCAACGCTTAACTTGGTCTTCCTTAGTCCTTGAATTAGCGAGGATGTTATCAATAAATATAATTACACTATCCAAATACTCCTGGTACATTATGTTCATTTAATCTTCAAACTTACGATTTCTGATAATCAATGCGTAACTTCATACCTCCATTCTACTTTTTCTCCTGATCACTTTTGTGCACAGCGCAAAAATACTCTTTATTTCATCATTCTTTCATTCCACATTTCTGAAGTTTTCCTTCACTCATCATTTCATTCCTATTGAGTTATACGATACAGGGCTTTTGACATCAGCTTGACTCTGTGCAGTAACCGACGAGAAATTCTTACCTCATTCCCCGAGGTAACCTTGGCAAATCATTCGCTCGAACCTCCAGGACTTCACTTTAATTTTAAAGAATTCTGACATGAGATTCATTATAACGTTCTTCTCTAACAGTTTGCCATTAATACCTTTGTTTAATTTTTCCTATTTACACGCATTTTTGGAACGAATTCCTATCTCCAATTATCGGCGTTTCACCTCATTCTCCTAACAGTTTTGGCACAACTGACGTTCCCAACTTGCATATATCCTGGATTATTTTATAAAATTTCTTTATCATCCTTTTGATTCCACTTCTTTTCTTCATTATTTCTCCATTCTCATTATTCATTATCTCTTTTAAACATAATGAATTTCTTTTTCTTAGTAATATTAATCTGTTCATTATTAGATAGGTCATTTATGGAGTTCACACTGGAATGAAGGCTTTTATTTATAATATTTAAATTCTTACTAATAGAATTATCGAATTTTATCGGTATCTATTCTCTTAGCCTTGCTTAACTCATCACGGATCGCGTATTTAACTTTCCCTAGTTGGTCAACATCTTTTTTCCTTGAGTTCACATGCGGACTTCATCAGTTTCCCCGCAATTAACTCCTGACCCGTTTGCCCGCAATTTAGCGAAGTATTCGCATATCAAAATTTGTCGAAAAATTATAAATTACGTACTTCAATTCTTTGAATATTCAAAAAGTTAGCTAAATAAAAGTTTTATGATTTTTGAATTATTTTTGAAATTTATATCAGACCCGTATTTAAACTATTTAGCGAATAAACACGCAAGTGAATAAAAGCCAGAAAACTACCGAAATATTTTTAAAATTCTCAAAATATTTAATAGTTAATAAAATAAATTTTTCATGATTTTTGAAGCATTTCTAAATTTAATACTAATTTTATAATTAAATGAAATCAGAAAATCATTTAAAGATAAATAATCAATAAAATATTGATTTCTAAATTTTCATAACTCCTGAAAATAATAATAAAATTATAAAGCAGCCAAAATAATTTTAGAAACAATTTTAGCATTTATAAGAATAAATATTCAATAAAATCATTTTAAAAACATAATAATGTCGTACAGTTCAATAATTAATTATATAGTATACTAATAAGGTTCGTCCACAATAATTACCCATAATCAATAATAAGGTGGCACACAGGTAACAGACACATCACACATTTTATTTATTTAATAATTCGATAATTATTTTACATATTGAATCCAAAAATAAGTTACTTAGCCGCTAAGTAACTAAAAAGACGATACGATTTTAATACCAGAATTGGATAATTATCAAAACAGAGCTTCCTATAAAATACTTTATACGAAAATAAGGTAATAATGTCTCACCTTTTGAAAATATGGATTCTTATCGATATATAAAATGATTTGCGTACCGAAACTTTTACGCCGGGACTCATACGGGTCAAATCGTATCCCAGATAGAAAAAGTTAAAACACGAAAAGTGTTCAGAATTATCAGATTAGGTTAGGAAGGAGTTTTCGGAAGAGTTTCGGGTTGTAAAAACGCAAAAATGGTTGAAGTGGGATGATTTCTGATTTTAAAAAGTAATTTTATAATTATGTAAAAATAATCATTATTAATTCTATAAATATTTATAAAATCATACAACAATCCAAAAATTACCAGAAAATACCAAAATTATCTACATTTAATTCTAGATAATTAAAAGTTAAAATATCTAAATTTTATCAGAAATAAACATCCAATTATTATTAACCATCATCAAATAATTCACAAAATTTTACATAAAAATCACATAATAATTATTTATTGATAAAAATAATTACATAATATTTCCCTGACATTTCAGCAGTTGTTCTTAAAAGACTTGCGGAAGCCAACCCGGATATAAGAATTGACAATACAATGAATATAATGTAACAAGGCTCTTTAATCGTTCTCCTATACCTTTCGTCCATCTGCGAATGATATACTAAGCTCATGGAGCCTTTGGTTTCTAAACATTCTAAATTAATTCTAGAATTTAAAATTTAAGAGAATTTTTTTAATATATGTATTTGACTTACAACTTATTATTATACCTTAATTTCCTTGAATCACAATCAAATATATTCATCGAGCAAAAATCTTTTACTATTTAAAAGAAAATATACTAACCTGGATACATTTCCCATATACTATAACCCATATTATCATTTATTTGGTTCTAGGGAGTCCCGATATAAAATTTATTACAAGGCTCTTTCCTGACGTTCATCCACCTATAATGCTTATTCCTGTCTTCGCATTATATTATCAGAATGTCTTCTTTTTACATCTATGTCTTTTATCATATTCTTGGGGTAACTTGAATCTCTTTAGTTATCGAGATTTAGCCAACTCCTATTTCTTAATCCTGCCTTACCTCGTTCCTATTTATTCATAATTAGTATATCTTATTTCGGTTCAGCACGATTCATAGTGTTTCCCATACTTCTGCCAACATATTAGATTAAATAATAATATCGATCAATTACAATCCATACTTGAATATGATAGCATAGCATCATCTCCTTTAAATAATATCGAAATTACTCCTCTGTAAAGTATTCATTAATAAGAGAATGATTAGGTTTGGTTAACCTATCCCTAGTAATTCAAATAACGCTTTCTTCGTTTCTGGTTCTCAAATAATTCTACTATATCACTCCTTAACGAGCTATACTAATTTTCAAAACGGTTACAAGGATTTGTTCAATCTTTGATGTTGGCTTTGATTCTTCAGTAGATATAACATTTTCTTACATACTCTACCATTTCCATTCTTATACCATGTCAACCAATACCTTTGGTTAATACTTTGTATTTACTCATATTCTCAGAATGAATTTCCTATCTCCAGTTATCGGCGTTTCACCCCATCCTTTACTTTAGTTCTGGCATAACTAAGATTCACAACTTACTTACATCCTGGACCATTTTATCATCCTTTTGATTCCACTTACTTCCCAAATTAAGTTCTCTATTCTCATGAATTATTGTCTCTCTTTAACATAGATGATTTTTTTTCTTAATAGTACTGATTTGTTCATTATTAAATAAGCCATTTCTATGGCTAACAATGGAATGCAAGCTTTTTATTTATAAGTATTTAAATTATTTCTAATAGAATTATCAAAATCCATTGACAGCAACATCCTCAGCCTTACTCAAATAATCACTAATTGCACAATTTTTATTTCTAATCAACTCCAACTATTCTCTGTCTGAGATTTAGCTTTCTCAAATTGAAGATATGCTTCACATTACTGGGGTTGTGCAATTTAATTGCCTTCTTTCTTGCATAGGCATTACCTCCTCATCTCTAGTTCATATATTAGCACTACCAACTTTTACCATGCATCAAATATTTGTATTCGCGAGTTCTCTAGTATTTCAGAGTAACTTCCATTACATTATCATTCTATACGGTATAAATTTAAGTCCTTCATGGAAGCTTATTACAAATGATAAAATCTCTTTGATTGTCTAACAATATCCACCTTGGTGTAGTTACCAACTCCTTCCTTATTCATTCTTTCTTCTTTTTGCCCTATCTTGAACCTTCAGTTCTTGAAAATGTTTTTCTCATTTGCATGTATAAATAACTTTCTAATTCTCTTATCTATTGCAAAAGGGCATATTCATCTAGATAAGGTCCCGCACGCTTGCAATAACATCGCGCTAGTTCCACTACATTTCTGAATTCTACTGGTGTCTTTATTTCCTCTAAATTTCTAATGGCTTTGATTTCGGATCTGAAAATCATGTCCGAATTTGACTTAATCTAATTGGAATCGATTTCCATCTAACTGACCATAAGTTGATAAAATTAACCCAATAACCCTTTGAACTGATTAATTGAAACCAAGTGATGGCTAGCTAAATAAAATCAAAACCAATTATATAAAGTCAGTTTTGTCATACCACCCTTTTTCAAGAACCGAAATCGCAATCGTTTGGAGTATCAACAGGAATATCAGTAACACATGGAAGTATACTTTCTACCTTTAAGAGTAGGATATTTTCTAAAAATTTGGGCAACATTTCCCTTATATTATTGACTACCGTTCGGACTCAAGCTGACACCATCAATTATCCAAACCATCCACGGTCATATCAATCCACTCCCATCAATCAAACTCGTCATTTCACCATATTTTAGAATATATTATGCTGATAACCACGTATACTGCTAACTGACATAATATACATCTTCTAATTGAACTAAGGTCATAAACAAACAGTTATTAATATTACCATACTTTTCCTCAATTCTTTCAGAATATCACAGAATATTACTAATGCACTTAAAATTATCTTGTTATTTCTCAAAAACTTTAATCCACGATCTTCTAACTTATCTTTTAAATCCAAGCTCTCTAATTAATGGTTCATATCACTTATGCTTGTTCATAAATCCGTCTTAGGATATCTTTTAATTATATCTCCTACCATTATTACTTGTGTATAGTTACTTTTTAAGAATGATGCCGCATCCTTTAACTAATCACACAAATCCTCTATCCTTGATGATATACACTCATTTTCATTAGTTAACTTGTTTAGCTTCTGATAATCAACACATGGTCTCAACCAACATTATCATAATATTTTGGAAATTCAATTGGTTTTAAAACATTTCTTCTTAAAAGATTTTGCAGTTGAATTATCATTCATTCATCTCCACTTATGTTCTCGTACAAAACCTTCGTCGCTGGCTCAGCTATGAGTGTCAAATTCTCCATAACTCATTTACTTAAGTTAGAGAACCTAATAATTCCTTGAAGAACACACTTGAATTTCATTCACAATTTTAAAATTTCTTCATGACAAGCATTTCCCACATGATTAAAGTATGCTTCGTCTTTTCACATATCGATCGCTGGTCCGAGTTAATATTAAGATTTTCTTAGTCTTCGATTACCGTCCCAATATTCATTTGATTTGTCTGATGTACACAACTTTACTTTCTTATTTTATAATTAATTTATATAATACGATTCGCTACCTGTTCATTTTAGGCCAAAATTTTAGACTTGAAATATATCATATATATATATATCAGGTATCCGTTTCTGATTTGATGACTTCATCAACTACGTTATCTGGCTATCGATTCCTCTTTGCACGAAATTGTCCATCATTTATTGGCTTGTAATCATATTTATACTGAATATGTAATTCCATCTGTTACACGGGATAATCTCACTGCTTTTAAAACTCTTAAAGAATCGACTTCACACAAGAAGAGAATTTGTGTATATGATTTTGATTGGAAAGTTGTGTAAAGAACAACGGTGCAACAAAACAATTGGAAGAATCCATAAGCCAATAAATTATAATTGAAGAAGGAAGAATGAGTGAGGATTTAGATATGAATGAGATAACCATATTTGTACTCAAGATGGCCAGTCTTTCGTACTATATGGCATACAGCACATGATTAGGTGGCGTCCCACCCGACTCTTCATCATTTTGACAAAGCGTCACACCATAACACTTCTCATCTCGATTAGGAGAAATATCTTAAAGGAAGAATAATTTGAAAAAGTATTCAACAATCTCTTCTTCTTTATTGCCTCGTTGAACGGATTAACAAAGAAGTTTAAACTTATTCAAGGATTAAGAAGAATATACGCTATCATGTTATAGAAAAGAATGATACCATTGCTCGCCATCGACGGTCATCACTTTAATAGTTCAACCATAATTGGATTCTTACAAAATTTACAGTCATAGCTTCTAACTTCATCTATTTCGCGTAGAATAACCATCGATCATGCAACATCTCAACTTCGTCGATAGGAGTATTATTCTTCTCCAATCGCCTAGTAGATTTCCCCGTTTTCTTCAATCATCTTCGGGTTTCGTTTAGGTCAACAAACCTTTTTAAACTTTAATAATTTCAGGTTTTGGGTAAATAATATTTTCGCATGTTGATTCAATTGTTGATATTATTAAACAAGGTTTGCATTCGGCTTTCAAGGGAAAACTTTAAACTTCTCTGTAATCATGGGTCTACTTGGCCCTCTGAACTAACAATATTGAGCCTAGATCAACTATTCTTGCAAATAATCTACTACTGGTAACAAACAAGAAACTCAAGTAGTAATTTGACAACCAAATTTTAAAACTCATTTTGGGTAAAGATCTTTTAGAAATTTATTAAGAAAACCTTTGTTGACAACTGGTTTTTAGAATTTTGAAAATCACACACATGCTCGTCATTACTATAGGAGTTGTTTATTATTCTCAAAATATACCAATAAGGTATCTAGTTAATGAAGCGACCACATAAGGGCCCTTCTACTTTGGTATATCTTCTATTTTCCCTTGGGTTCTTTTCGCATTTATTGGTCAACGAAAACTTCACTTACCATTGCATACTGTCCTATCATGATCCTAACATCTAATATTATCTTTGATGTTCTCATCATCGTCCTTGATGTCATGTTTACCACCAATTAATGCAATTCAACATTCTATCCGTAAATAAAATTGTATCTTCTTGTTAATCTTAAGTATATCTAATTAGACAGATGTCATTCCTTGCGCGGCTCCCGAAAAGTGATAAGAAACTTCTCACAACAGTGGTGCCTTTGAAACTTACGACATTGGCTTTTCGTCAGCTTCAATCAACTCGTCACCTCCAGCCTGGAGCTTGTCCTACTACATAATTCTACGTTGGATCATACTGAAACTCATCTATCCTTCCTTATACGAAGTCCTCACATGAATTAATTGTATGAAAAGTAGGGTAATTTACCCGGTCTCCGCCGAGCTTTCGACTCTTCACAACTATAGGATCTGAGAATTCAATATATTTATAGTGTCAACATATTCACCTTACACTTCTCTTAACAATATCCTATCTTACTAATCCATATCGGATCCGCTAATCCTACTTCGCACTCAAAATGGGTATACGTAGGGTCTTTCCTATCTTATATGGCCTGATACTCCTACCTTATTTCCTGCTATTCTTATTTCAGGGACCAATAAAATGTCACTCTGATACCAACTTGTAAAATCCCCAAATTCGGGGTCAGGATTGGGTGTCACTAAATAATCTTCATATAATATACAATAATATATAGATGACCACTCAATTTCGGATCATTTACAGGTTATGGCATGAAACAAGAATCTACCCTACTAAAATCTACAACAACTAAATAAAAGTTTATTACCTCTATACTAATTTCCTTGTCTTATTCATTCTAAACATCTCCATCCTCTTGCAGCTGAGATCTCTCAAATTTTGTTGTCTATTAAGAGGTATTCACTTTTATCCTCATTTGATTCTGAAAGAAATAAGAATTCACAAAGCAAGAGTGATCCAAAAATTCCAAACAAGTACCATAGCTGATTTCCAAGTATCATTATCAAAAGAAATTTTCGGATACAATTTTTAAATTTATAAACATTTCATTTATTGAAGTAGTTGAGTGAATAAAATATTGGCCTTTATTGTCCCTCTATCATAAATCAAAAGGAACGAGTAATTTACTGATTCATCTTTTCAATTGTCTGGTTTTTTAATCATAAAGCTTTTCAAGAGGGAATGCCGTTAATGGTGATCAAAAATAAATTAGACTGGACACTAGATCAATGTTCACACTCATATCCTGCTGATCAGTCAGGGTATAGTGCAGATCTATACCTACTTGTATAGATCCAGTCGGGTACCCAAGAACTATGGCCCAATAACATGGGTCCGGTCCATCATCGGCCCTTAGGGTCCAGTCCATTCCTGGCCCTATCATAATCACCCAGTCTGTAGAGTATTTTGATATCAAATCATTTTGATTTCAAAACATCCCGATTTAGGGTTCGCAAATAACCCGGAATAATAGGTATTTATTCAAAAGATCAATCGATAATAAAGGAACAATAATGAAAGATACGTGCATATTTAAGAGTAATTACAGCGAAATATAAAACAATTAACTATTCTGAAATTAGAATAGAAAAGAAATAGTTGCAGTATATCAGAAGAAAGTTTAGGAATACTTTCCTTTGCTGTTTAGCAATAACAGTGCCATCTTAGTCTGATGTCTCATGATCTCACTATCTTTCTATTTTAATATGTTGCTCCCACACTTGCTAGAAGCTAGATACTCAAGACTACTCTATCCCACTCTTATTGAACGTCCGGTTCTTATCATCTTGAACAATCCGCATCTTGCAAAGCTTTTCCTACCGAACGCTAGGTTATTTTCGGACTGACTTTGGGACTTAGTCTTTCATCTGGATCCTACAGAATCCAAATTCCCTCACGTAGATGGTCGATTATGTTAGATATAACATCAATATCAATTATACCCTTTCGATTCCATAACTTGAATAATATTTATATGTATTAATTTATTACATAGAACATCTAGGGTTCACGTACTTGAAATTCGGTTCGTACTTGTTTTCTGGAAAAATACGTATAACCGTCGTTTCTGAAAAATAGGTTCACCGAACTATTTTGTAAAATATTTCACCACAATACGAACGTAGTTTTCGTAAAATATTTATAATTTGATAATTATACATATTCGATTGGTATTTTCGATAATTATAGAATACGTTCCCGTATTTCCGAAATTAATTTTTCGGAAATCGGGCAGCATTTCTTTTATTTATCGAACTACCCGTCGAAACATAATCGACGTCCCAACCAACAACTCTCAAATTTCGCAATCCCAAAATTCGATACACTTCATAACTATTTTTTTTTCAAAAATAACTTTACGAACTAATTTATTTATTTTAAAATTTTAGGACTCAGAATAATTCATCACGGTCCACCGTTGACTCGCCGACGCTCATCGTCGATGGCGGTAAAATTCACGGGTACCCGATTAATTTCGGGTTTCCAACGCAAATTCCACCGTTTAATTTTTAATTCCCACATGAAATTATTTATATCACGAATATTATTCAATTAATTCCTCCAACAATGGAATTAAAATTAATAAAATCTCAAATCCGACAAGAAGCACGCGCACCACACGCGCCTCAACCTGAAAATCAACCGAAACAGCAAAGAAAAAGGAACAACCGGAAAACACAACATAACCACATAGATATATACATACACATAGCGTATACATATATATTTATTAAACATAACATAACTTATACAAGCAGCGGTGGCTGGAAATAAAAAAAATGGCGATTGGACTTACCACGAACAGGGGGAAGGAAACGAGAGCAGAGAGAGGAGAAAGGGGGAAGGAGGGGGAGGAGTTATCGAGCGAGAAGAAGAAAAGAAAGAGAGGAGAGATGTGAGAGAGAGAGAGGCCAAGACACCACAGAGAGAGAAGAAACCATGAGGTTGAGGAAAAAAACAGGGGGTAAGCACAATTGTGTTTATCTCCTCTGCTTTAATTTTTATCAATTTTCTGGTTCGCTTTCTCGTAAATTAATGGAAAAGCTGCGCATCAGAATTTATCGAAAAATTATGAATTAAATACCAAAGTTTTTAGAATATTCAAAAGTTATTAAAATAAAATTTTCATAATTTAATATGTATTTCTTAAACACGCCACATACCCGCATTTAATGAATTAACAAATATACATGCGGGTAAATATAACTCAAAATATTTCCGGAATAATTTTAAAATTCTCGAAATATTCTAAATATAAGAAAATAAGAGTTTCATGATTTTTGGAACATTCTGGAATTTAATACTGAATTTACACTTGAGTGCAATCAGAAAATCATTTTGGGCTAAATAATTAATGAAATATTGATTTCTAAATTTTATAAATTCCCAAAAATAATTATTGAAATTATAAAACAATAAATATAATTTTAGAGACAATTTCAATATTTATGAAAATAATTCTTCAATAAAATCACTTTTAAGAGTAAAAACAAGATAATACAACTCAACATTTAATAATACTATTAATCCTCGAACACCACAGAGTCACACCTAGTGTTAGGTTGAATACATGCATTAAAATTACAGGCAAGTATACGCATTCGCAAGTAGTATAAGTTATAAATCAGATTGATTCCCACATAGACTCTTTTTAGTTCTCCTTTTTGCACATCAATCACAGTTCGGCCTGTAGCCAAGAATGGTCTTCCAAAGATAATGGGAATCTTCCTATCCTCCTCAAAGTCTAGAATGACAAAATCAGCTGGGAAGATGAGCTTATCCACCTTAACCAAGATATCCTCCACTACTCCTCGCGGATAAGTGATGGAACGATCAGCCAACTGCAAAGACATGTTCACAGGTTTTGGATCAAGTAGTCCAAGTTTCTTGAAAACTGACACTGCACTCTTCCGTTAAAGTAACGGTTTCCAACTCCTCAAGTTTTAGCTTCCGAGATAGAATACCCTTCATGAACTTAGCATAGCTCGGGATCTGTACTAGAGCTTCAGCAAAAGGTATGTTGATATGCAGCTTCTTCAAAACTTCCAAAAACCTGGTAAATTATATGTCAAACTTTTGCTTTTGAAGCCTTTTACGATATGGCGGAGTTGGGTTGACCTGTTTATCCCCTATATTACCCTCAGGAGGATTGATTTCATCAGCTTTCTTCATCGGTTCCACCTCGACATCCTTCTGGACCACTTTTTCAGCTACAATCTCATTTTATAGAGTTAGCAAAGGTGCAGATGCACCTGCATTCTGGATACAATTTTCAAACTCTTCGTCTTGCTGAATTTGGGGGCTTGCGACCTTTCCGGACCTCAAGGTGATGGCGTTCACCTGTTCGTTAACTTCCCTCTTGCCTGGATTGACTTCTGTATCACTAGGAAGCGTTCTTGATGGTCGATTCAATAAGGCGTTAGCAATTTGCCCTCGTTAGTTCTCCAGAGTCTTGATAGAAACATCTTGGCCTTGGCATATAAGAGTCTGGTTTTTGCACATAAGCCGCAACTCCTCCAATTCAGATTTTTCATTCGAAGATAGACCTGCACCTCCTTGAGTTTATTGTTAAAGTTGGAGTTGTTGTCTTGGTGCATATTGCGGTTGTTGAAAACAGGGAGGGTTGAATTGCTTTGCTGCATACTGCTGATAAGGTTGTTGCATCGCACTCTGATTTTTGCTCCAGCTGAAGTTAGGATGATTCCAGTTGTCAGGATGATAAGTGGCTGGAACTGGTTGCTGCGATCTCTTAAAGTTGCTCAGAAACTCATTTGATTCACTAGATATAGCGCATTGCTCTGTCGCATGCGAACCTGCATACAACTCACAAACACTGGTTATCTGATTAACACCATAGTTAGCTAGAGAATCGATCTTCATAGAAAATGCTTTTAGTTGAGCACTGATAGCCTTGGCTGTATCCACTTCCAGAATTCCTGCTACCTTGCCCTGTGGCAATCTCTGGGTTGGATACTGATATTCATTAGCATCCATCAGTTCAATTATTCCATAAGCTTTCTCATAGCTCTGTGCCTATAATGCTCCACCTGATGCTGCATCGAGCATGGGTCTTGACTGTGCTCCCAAACCATTATAGAAGCAATTGATGATTATCCAATCAGGCATTCCATGATGCGGAGACTTTCTCAGCATCTTCTTGTAGCGCTCCCAAGCCTCACACAAAGATTCTCTCGATTGTTGCACAAATTGAGTAAGAGCATTCCTGATTGCAGCTGTCTTTGCCATAGGGAAGAATTTAGTAAGAAAATTCTGAGCAAGATCTTCACAAGTAGTGGTAGAACCTGCTGGTAGAGAACACAACCAGCACTTAGCTTTATCCCTTAGAGAGAATGGGAAAAACCTCAGCTTTATAGCATCTTCAGAAACATTATTAAACCTGAAGGTGTCGCAGATCTCTATGAAATCCCTGATGTGCATATTTGGATCTTCTGTTGGAGAACCCCCAAACTAGACTGAATTTTGTACCCATTTAATCATGCTAGACTTGATTTCAAAAGTATTAGCAATAATGGCTGGTCTAAAAATGCTAGACTAAATGTCATTGATCTTCGGTTGAGAATAATCCATAAAAGCTTTCAGATTTGCTACTGGTTCTCCCATTACAATGATAACTAGAGTACGTGAAACACACAACTAAAGTAAACCTTGTAAGTAAGATAGTCCGAGTCAGTGAACTTTAACAACCACTGTTGTCAAGCACATAAACTAGAAATTAACACCGAGTCCCCGGCAACGGCGCCAAAAGCTAGTTAGGGCAAAAATGCGCGCTAAAATTACATGCAAGTATACGCGTTTGCAAGTAGTATAAGTTATAAATCAAATTCGTTCCCTCAGCGATTCTTTTTACTTAACTTAAGATTATGCACCTATGCAACAAAGGTATGGTTATCGCTCAATGCTAAGACAGTAACAAATTGAGATGTTTATAACTAAGATTAAACTAACATGCAATTAACTATGAATAAAAGTGATTGAATTAACTATATGAGACAAACATAGGATTCTAACTTCATTACTACTTCATTCAATGTCATTGTTCTTAATATTAGCATGCAATGGTGATGAAAACTAATCAAATAACACGAAACTAGTAAATGCCAACTTTCGTTGTACGAATACCCTACTACTAGAAATCCACAAAAAAGATAGAAGCTGAATAGATACTAATTATGTTGAGACCCTATATGTCTATAGAATTTGACAAAATAAAGGTTTAATGGGCAAGTTATCTATCGTGATTACATAAGGCAAGTAAGATGGTTAAAATTACCTACGAATCATGCATAATAAATACATGAACCTATGCTAGCATGGGAAGTTCTGAATCTGTATATTTATTGTCGTTTCAATAGAGATTAACACACTATCTTATATGTTAGCTACGCACATAAGACGAATAAGCACAACCAATACTAGGATACCAATCAATCACCACACACCAAGATATTGAAATAAATTAACTATAGAAATCCATAAGAAAATCCATTAGAACCCCATGACAATGACTAGTTCATAACCGAACTCATCGTCACCATGGGTTCCAATGAAAACATGATAATAAACAATATAAGAGTAATAGGGTTCAAAGACAAATCGAAAACAAGCATCGGAAGTACAACTATAATGAAGAATACAAAAATCTTCTTCCCCGTAGCCGTCTTGTGCCTCTAGGTCTTCTTATTGCTCTCCCTAGTCTCATCATTGTTAAAAATATCTTTTTATCACTATATATAAGCCACTAGTGGACCTGGACCCTGAAAATCATCAAATTTTACTAAAATCAGGATTCTGGGGCAAAAAGGGTGGGGCGGCCGCGCTAAAATCAGCACGGGCGCGCTGGTTTTTTGGCCGAAAGTCGACCCGGCCGCGCTGGTTTTAGGGGCGGCCGCGCAGGGTTTCTGAATTTTTCTGCTGATTCTTCTTTTGGCCATATCTTTAATTCTGCTCGTCAGAATTAGATGATTCAATTTCCCACATGAAGATAACGAGATTCTCTTCAACTTGAGAATGACCTAGGATTCCAATTCTTATCTCTTTTCAGCATATTTCCTTGAAAAACTCCTTTCTTCATTTAACTGATGCCTGAAATGCAATAACACAACAACATATCAAAATTACCAGCAACTTGAGTTCAAAACACCAACTTAATCTTGTAATAAAGCGTTCTAAGTAGATATAAAATCCACTTATCACACCCCCAAACTTGAATCGATGCTTGTCCTCAAGCATAAATAGACGCAAAACTATAAAACATCCTAAGCATGAATGCAACTACGTGAATGCAACTAAATGATAATGCAATCAATCCCCTCAGAATAACCATAACCAACCAACAAGCGAATGCCTTTGAGAATGCAATAACTCTACACAGAGTTCACATAAATCTCACAAATCAACTCACAAACCAGAAACATGCGTGTGTGGATGCTTAACCGATATACTTTCGATGCTAGATCAATTAAATATAACTTATCTATCATCAAAACAATCACAAGTTTATAAATAGAATAGACGTTAAACGCATAATGACTCTCAACACCTCCTTCCTACTAGAGTTATACAAGGATTCATGCTATTATAGAACACATAACAAAGATGCTTATTTGACCGTGGAATGAATGAGGTCCCAAAAGACTTATGCAATGATACCCAGGTAGCGAGCGTTAGGTTAGCGGATCCCGGACTATAAAAGCCTTAGGTCACTAGGAACAAAGTCCCCTAGAACTTAATGACTCGAGTATTAAAGAGCTCACTCTTGATCAATTATGCATAAACACATACTTTTCTCTTTTTTTATTTTTTTTTATTTTTTTCTTTTTTTCAATGAATTTGAATGAGTGCATTTCGCTCCCTCTCGCTCAACCCTAGACTACTCATATAAATATGAGCCGGCTACTAGTCATTTGACGCCTAGCCACAACTAGCATTGAATTCTAAGTTTTTCTTCAATTTAAAAAATAAATGTTTTTACGTCATTACGTGAATACCAAAAATTCTAGATATAAACAAGTGATTAAATCTCAACAAATAAACAAGTATGATAGTGATCTAGCTCGAAAGCAATCCTATAAGACTTTGTGAAAGAAAAAAAAATTATGGCATGCAAATCAATTCATTAATACTTAAACAACCCTCTATTCGACATCACTACACTCAAATCAAAATCAACCACTCAATGAGAAATAGCTCAACCTAAGGGATCATGTTATATGCATGCACCCACAACTATATGAACTCACATAAAAAGAAACAAAAATGCAAACAAATATGATCTACATGAACAATCATGCAAAAATACGAATGAAATACAACTAAACATGCTACATGAATCTACATGAATCTATATGGACACATACAAACTAATCCTTACATTATCACCCCCAAACTTAAAATTTTCAATGTTCTCATTGAAGGCAATAATAAGGATTTCAGGCATACCTAGTTAGCGGGAGGATCACCTTCTTCGGGTGGAGGATCAGGTGGCCAATCAACCTCGACACTAGTGTCTCGGAAAATAGTTCAAGAGCGTGTGTCAAATCTTCAGCAAAACATCAGTGGATGTCATGCATTGCCTCAATACTCCGAATCAACCTTCTATACTGCGCATCACCAAGACCAAACCCATCGATTATTTGTGATGTACGAGAGGGACCCTCTGTAAGCACGGGAGGAACCGGCCAGTCACCCGTTAGATTATCATAGATATAATTCAAACCCTTTTCCGCGGGTGCACCTAAGAATGCATAACTCAAGTGATCTGGCAGTGGGTTGAGCTCAAGTGTGGGAGCTTCTTCAATCGAGGGTTCGAGATGCTCTTGAGAAATTTTCAGCTCCGCTAACCCAAGAGAATCGAATGGCATATCCAACTTCCTCTTCCATGGATTCAAAACCTGTAGTTGCTCTGCTCCTTCTTCATCTTCAAGAACTGATTCCCCTATTAAGGCTCTCTCTAAGGTATTTTACTTTGGCGATTCCTCATTCTCCGAATTCATGACAGAGTCTACCCACTCTACTTTAAAGCTCTTCTCTTTATCTGTGGGCAACTTTATTGCCTTGAACATACTAAAAGTGACCTTCTGATATTGAACCGTCATCATAAGCTCTCCTTTTTGCACATCAATCACAGTTTGGCCTGTAGCCAAGAATGGTCTTCCCAAGATAATGGGAATCTTCTTATCCTCCTCAAAGTCTAGAATGACAAAATCAGCAGGGAAGATGAGCTTATCCATCTTAACCAAGATATCCTCCACTACTCCTCGCAGATAAGTGATGGAACGATCAGCCAACTGCAAAGACATGTTCACAGGTTTTGGATCAAGTAGTCCAAGTTTCTTGAAAACTCATAAGAGCATCAAATTGATGCTAGCTCCCAAGTCACACAAACATTTGTCGAACAACAGATTCCCAATGGTGCAAGGTATCGTGAAGCTTCCTGGATCTTTAAGCTTAGGAGGTAGTTTATGTTCCAACACAATACTGCACTCTTTCGTTAAAGTAACGGTTTCCAACTCCTCAAGTTTTAGCTTCCGAGATAGAATACCCTTCATGAACTTAGCATAGGTCGGGATCTGTACTAGAGCTTTAACAAAATGTATGTTGATATGCACTCTCTTGAAAACTTCCAAAAACTTGGTAAATTATTTGTTAAACTTTTGCTTTTGAAGCCTTTTACGATATGGCGGAGGTGGGTAGACCTGTTTATCCCCTATATTACCCTCAGGAGGATTGATTTCATCATCTTTCTTCTTCGGTTCCACCTCGACATCCTTCTGGACCACTTTTTCAGCTACAATCTAATTTTATGGATTTGTCAAAGGTGCAGATGCACCTGCATTCTGGATAGAATTTTTAGACTTTTTGTCTTGCTGAATTTGGGGGCTTGTGACCTTGCCGGACCTCAAGGTGATGGCGTTCACCTGTTCGTTAACTTCCCTCTTTCCTGGAAAGGCTTCTGTATCACTAGAAAGCGTTCTTGATGGCCGATTCAATAAGGCGTTAGCAATTTGCCCTGGTTAGTTCTCCAGAGTCTTGATAGAAACATCTTGGCCTTGGCATATAAGAGTCTGGTTTTTGCACATAAGCCGCAACTCCTCCAATTCACATTTGTCATTCGAAGATAGACCTGCACCTCCATGAGTTTGTTGTTAAAGTTGGAGTTGTTGTCTTGGTGCATATTGCGGTTGTTGAAAATCGGGAGGGTTGAATTGCTTTGCTGCATACTGCTGATAAGGCTGTTGCATCGCACTCTGATTTTTGCTCCAATTGAAGTTAGAATGATTCTAGTTGTCAGGATGATAAGTGGCTGGAACTGGATGCTGTGATCTCTCAAAGTTGCTCACAAACTCATTTGATTCACTAGATATAGCGCATTGCTCTGTCGCATGCGAACCTGCATACAGCTCACAAATACTGGTTATCTGATTAACACCATAGTTAGCCAGAGAATCGATATTTATAGAAAACGCTTTTAGTTGAGCAGTGATAGGCTTAGCTGTATCCACTTCCAGAAGTCCTGCTACCTTGCCCTGTGGCAATCTCTGGGTTGGATACTGATATTCATTAGCAGCCATCAGTTCAATTATTCCATAAGCTTCATCATAGCTCTTTGCCTATAGTGCTCCACCTGATGCTGCATCGAGCATGGGTCTTGACTGTGCTCCCAAACCATTATATAAGCAATTGATGATTATCCAATCAAGCATTTCATGATGCGGACACTTTCTCAACATCTTCTTGTAGCGCTCCCAAGCTTCACATAAAGATTCTCTCGATTGTTGCACAAACTGAGTAAGTGCGTTCATGATTACAGCTGTCTTTGCCATAGGGAAGAATTTAGTAAGAAAATTATGAGCAAGATCTTCACAAGTAGTGATAGAACCTGCTGGTAGAGAACACAACCAGCACTTAGCTTTATCTCTTAGAGAGAATGGGAAAAGCCTCAGCTATATAGCATCTTCAGAAACATTATTAAACCCGAAGGTGTCGCAGATCTCTATGAAATCCCTGATGTGCATATTTGGATCTTCTGTTGGAGAACCCCCAAACTAGACTGAATTTTGTACCCATTTAATCGTGCTAGACTTGATTTCAAAAGTATTAGTAATAATGGCTGGTCTAAAAATGCTAGACTGAATGTCATTGATCTTCGGTTGAGAATAATCCATAAAAGCTTTCGGATTTGCTACTGGTTCTCCCATTACAATGATAACTAGAGTACCTGAAATACACGACTAAAGTAAACCTTATAAGTAAGATAGTCTGAGTCAGTGAACTTTAACAACCACTGGTGTCAAGCACATAAACTAGAAATTAACACTGAGTCCCTGGCAGCGGCGCCAAAACCTAGTTAGGGCGATAACACGCGCTAAAATTACACGCAAGTATACGTGTTTGCAAGTAGTATAAGTTATAAATCAGATTCGTTCCCACGGAGATTCTTTTTACTTAACTTAAGATTATGCACCTATGCAACAAAGGTATGGTTATCACTCAATGCTAAGACAGTAACAAGTTGAGATGTTTATAACTAAGATTAAACTAACATGTAATTAACTATAAATAAAAGTGATTGAATTAACTATATGAGACAAATATGGGATTCTAACTTCATTACTACTTCATTCAATGTCATTGTTCTTAACATTAGCATGCAATGGTGATGGCAACTAATCAGATAGCACAAAACTAGTAAACACCAACTTTCGTTGTACGAATACCCTACTACCAGAAATCCACAAAAGAGATAGAAGCTGAATAGATACCAATTATGTTGAGACCCTATATGTCTATAGAATTTGACAAAATAAAGGTTGAATGTGCAAGTTATCTATCGTGATTACATAGGGCAAGTAAGATGGTTAAAATTACCTACGAATCATGCATAATAAATACATGAACCTATGCTAGCTTGGCAAGTTCTAAATCTCTATATTCAGTGTCGCTTCAATAGAGATTAACACGTTATCTTATATGTTAGCTACAAACATAAAACGAATAAGCCCAACCAATACTAGGATATCAATCAATCACCACACACCAATATATTGAAACAAATTAACTATAGAAATCAATAAGTAAATCCGTTAGAACCCCACGACAATGATTAGTTCATAACCGAACTCATCGTCACCATGGGTTCCAATGAAAACATGATAATAAACAATATAAGAGTACTGGGGTTCAAAGATAAATCGAAAACAAGCATCTGAAGTACAATTATAATGAAATACAAAAGTCTTCTGCTCTGTAGCCGTCTTGTGCTTTCTAGGTATTCTTATTCCTCTCCCTGGTCTCCTCGTTGTTAAAACGTCTTTTTATCACTATATATAAGCCCCTAGTGGACCTGGACCCTCAAAATCATCAAATTCTACTAAAATCAGGATTCTAGGGCAAAAAGGGCGGGGGCGGCCGTACTAAAATCAGCGCGGGCGCGTTGGTTTTTGGCAGAAAATCGGCGCGGCCACGGTGGTTTTGGGGCGGCCGCGCAGGGTTTCTGGAATTTTCTACTGATTCTTCTTCTGGCCGTATCTTGAGTTCTGCTCGTCAGAATTAGGCAATTCAACTGCCCACGTGAAGCTAACGAGATTCTCTTCAACTTGAGAATGGCCTAGGCTTCCAATTCTTAGAGCTTTTCAGCATATTTACTTGAAAAGCTCCTTTCTTCATTCACTGATGCTTAGAATGCAATAACACAAAAACCTATCAAAAATACTAACAACTTGGGTTTAAAACACCAACTTAAGCTTGTAATGAAGCATTCCAAGTAGATATAAAATCCACTTATCACCCAGCTAATAACAAATACAACACTCTGCTGATAGAACCATAAAAAAATTATTTATTTAATAATTCCATAACTACACTTATATATTGGATCCGAAAATAGATTACTAAGCCGCTAAGTAACTATAAAAATGATAAAATTTGATACCAGATTTGGATAATTATCAAAATCGAGCTTCTTATAAAACACCCTATGAGAAAATAATGTACAAATATTCCGTCTCTCGAGAATACGGGTTTTATTGATCTCTTGAAATGACTACCGTATCAAAAATTTTATGCCGGGACTCGTACAGGTCAAACCGTACCTCAGATCGAAAAATTAAAAACACTAAAAATGTTCAGAATAATCAAATTAGGTTAGGAAAGAGTTTTCCGAAGAGTTTCGGGTTATAAAAATGCAAAAACGGTTGAAGTTGGATGATTCCAAGTTTTATAAATTAATTGTATAATTACTTAAAAATAATTATTATTAAATCTATAAATCCTTATAATATCATATAACAATCCAAAATTACAAGAAAATACCAAAATTATCTATATTTAATTCTGAATAATTAAAAATTAAAATACCCTAATTATATCACATATAAACATTCAAACATCAATTTCAATTATCAAATAATTCTCCCAAAAATTCACATAACAATGATTTCTTGATAAAAATTATTACACAATATTTCTCGGATATTACATTAGTTGTTATCAGTGATAGCAATTGTTGAGTCCATGATGACATTCCTTTTTCTGCATAGCTTTGTTGTCATCTCCAAAGATTATTGACGGAATAGGTTTTGTCAATCACATTTGATTATGAGGCTCTTTCTTTGATCATATTCCTTGAGTATGAATTACCAAGAATACATATGAATCAATTAACCTGTTATTTCCTGCACTCATAAATGGATTAACAGTTCTTGGTACCTAACTTATCATTTTGTTTCCAGATGGATTAGAGATCTTACTATAAACAAAGATAACAACAATTGCAACCTTATCATGCTAATTCTTGTCTTTGACTGACCATTTTCTCCATTTTAATACCTTGACAAATTTTTCTCTAGGCTAAGAGAAAAATGGTTCCAACCTTATATAAGGGGGAGTAACAGTCTTTGCCCTATTGAAATCCTAAACATGCTTTTCTATAATTAATGCAAGTACTAAGAGATGCATTCATGGCATAAAAATAAGCAAGCATTGAAATAGGAGTACATGGCATTCATTCAGAAATATCACATAAGAATTAAGCAAGACATGCTTGATATGGAACAAACAGAACTAACAAATAAGTCACTAATTCTATCTAGTCCAATCTTGTTGAAGTATCTCATCTAGCTGTATCAATCCAAATATAATACTAACACATCTTAACAAACAATTCAGATCAAATGAATAAATCTTATTGTAGTCGGATACAGAGAGTAAGCATTAACAAAGGTCTTAGGTGCCGGAAAACATATATCTCACTAAAGCAATTAATCATGTTCAACAAATATTCAAACACATATTTAAGATCATCAAAAGTAACATGCACAAGTTAAACAACAATCCTAGTTACCAGAAAAATATTCTAGTAAACTAGTTCAGCGTTATCTATGTGTGATGCTAGCATGCTTGTGCGAGTGTTAAACATTTAAACACTAAGATCTTATCATGCATTGAATATTGAGAGCAAAATATTGCAGTGGTTCAAGAAATTGAAACCTGAGATATGTGAGTTGGACATGTTAGGTCACACAACACTATAGAAGGGGGTTGAATATAGTGTTTATATAATCAAATCGATTTCGAACACAAGTATGTAACAATAATCAAGTATATTCAATAACTCTGTTACAATAGAACAATTGTTCTCTCTCAGTGATGAACAATATCACTAAGAGCTGCTAGGTTACAATGTATAATCTTTCTCGTGAATGATAACACATATAGTGTAAACCCTAAGCTATGTTTATATAGTACACAGTTACAAGATATCTTTTAATTGATATAGAATATAATTTTGTCTCCTAAAATATATCAATCAAATATCTTCTACAAGTCTTCTAGTCTTCTAACTCTTCATACATATCTTCTATTATTTTAGTCACGATCATTTCCTGTAAATCAGCTAATTTCCTTATCTGAAGTATCCGCACTTAAGTCCTGATATAAATCCTGACGGCCTTAAGTTCTGATATAAGTTCTGACTTCAGTAAGTTCTGATTTCCAGTAAGTCTTGATATTAAGTTCTGAAACTAAACACAACAGATTAGACATGACATCTCAAATATATCTAACAATCTCCCCCAACTTGTAAATTATGCAAAATATACAAGTTAATAGATTTGATGATGTCAAAAACATTTAAGTACAAATGCAATAAGAGTTTATTTAGACAACTAACTATAACTTACAGTCCTTATAGCTTTTACCAAATTTACAGAGTCAATCTGAATCCAAAGTGATTCTTGACAAAGTTTGATATCAGCTTTTCTTCTGTATTCCTTAGGACTTGAGCTAGTGTAGCTTTGCCTTGCTTCAATTCTTCATCTTGACTTCCAATCTGGTAGATTGCAGTCCTAAGTGCTGAGATATGATTTCTTTCAAAACCATCACCAAGTCTGATCACCCTTGGATGAGAAGAGTCTTCATTATAGCACATACATTTCTCTTTCAGAATCACTTCAAGTTTAGCAGAATCCTTCTTCATTAGAATTTCACTTCCATTATCTTCAACTATGTTTGGAACAAATTCTGTAACCCTTGATGCAGAAATACTTGCTTTATCTCTTATGGTCTTCATGATGAAATTTGACCATCTCCTGGTAATCTCAGACTTTATCTCCAAAAGATAATGAAAGAATTGAAGTTCTTTCAAAGATTTGTTCAGCACATCTGATTCTGACATTCTATATGTCTTTCCATCTTTAAGAAATAGAATCAGTTTTTCTTTGACATTACTTTTATCATGAGCATCCAGTACCACTTGAACAGATATAACTTTATCAAGGTATTTCTGTATAACTTCTTCAAGAGGTTTGTCAGTCAATAAAAATGGATCTCTTGTAAGTACTTCAACTCATGTCTTGATCTTGGCTTCTTTAGAACCTAATCCAGCTCTGTCTCTTGCTTTTATGGATTTCAATCCAACAGTCATGAAATCAGATAACAGCTAGCTTTTCTTAGGATCTGATGGATTAACATTCTTCCATAGGAGTTTTCTCTTATCAGTAACTGTCAATTTGTTCAAATCAACTTGAGCACTGTTAGAGGTTGATATTTTGATGACTTGATCAGAATTTGTTATTTCTTCTGTAGCTTGCTGTTTTGCACTCCGAACAACTTGAGCTGTGTTAGAGGTTGTCTTGGATTCTTCAGTTATCTTCCTTCTTTTCAGAGTTTGAACAGTTTCATCTACTGCAGCAGCATCATCAAATACTTGAACTAGTTTGCATACAGGTTTCATCAGGATTTGAGGAATCTTCATCTCCTGTGGCTTTGTTGGTTCATCAATCTTTCCTTTCCCTTTATCCTTGGGATTAACTTCAACTTGTGATTTTGTCTTGGGCTTTGAAGCCTCAGAATTTGACTTTTCCTTGATCACGATGCCTTTACCTTAGGCCTTGGAGGTTTCTTTGCATCAGAAGCTTTAGATTTAAGATTTGTCTTCTCAGCTGCAAATCTAGCTTCTTCCTCCTTGAGAGTCTCTAAATCCATTCCAAGATTATGCTTGAGAAATAGTCTTCTAACAATTTCTTCATCAAGTGTCTGAATCTTGGGATCTTTATAATAGACTGTAGTCTCTCTTCCCTTGAGCTTCAGAGTTTGCAAGAACTTCTGAGAGTCTTTAGATCCTGACTAAATCAGGATATCAAAACTTGACATCATACTTTTAGCATGCACAGCATCAGAACTTGACTTCTTCTATGTAGAAGATTTGCTAACATCATAAATTACTCTCTGTGAAGACTTTTCTTGACCTATTCCTCGACCTTGACTCTGACCTCTACTCTTATCAGAGTTTCCCTGGTCATCACCTTTATCATCCTTCTTCTTCAGTATTTGACTAGTTGAGCATTTGGACTTAACCTTCTCCCACTTTTTGGCATCATTTGGTTGTAGGAGAGAGAGAAGAAGTTCTACTGAAGATTGAATTTCATTCAATTGAGCTTGTTGAGCGGTTTGATTCACCAGGACCTCAGTAAGTTGGGCCTGTTGCTTTTCTTGAACCTTCTCAATAGCTTCAACTTTCTCATGAATAGGTTTGATAAACCTCTTTTTGTCTAGCTTGATCTCCATATCCAGCTTATCAGCTCTTTCCGGAAGTTTGTCAACTTTTTCATGAGTAATAGAGTGTTGACCTTGAAGGTTTTTAGTACTTAGAGCTGTGACTTTGAGTTGGTACTTAAAATCAGAGTTTGTCAACAACTCATCAGCTTTTGCAATATGCTCTGTCAGAACTTTAGAGCTTGGAATGAAATCAGATTCATTCCACTTCTTGGTCCACTCAACTCCTCTGTGAGTTTCTTCCCAAGGAACAGGAGCATCTTGTTCAATAAACTTTTTAAGCAGTTCCTCCTTTCCAAGAATGGGAGCATTAACTGGAGCACTGTCTCTAGAACTTGATAACATCTCCTCATCTTCTGATAACACAAGAGTGTGTGTAACTGAAGGAGATTCTGGAACAACTTCATTCTGATCTTTAGTTTCCAGATCCAGAATTTGTGTAGATGGTATCTCAGCTTGTAAGATTAGAGAAGTAACAGTAGATGGTTGAGCTGCAGTTGGAGCTTCCAGATAGAGAATAAAAGGTATATTCAAATTGTGAATATCTATTTCAGGACTTGTGTCTTGTTCTTCAACATTATCTGTAGCTTTGATTGGAGAGATAGGAGGTGTGATCACTATGTTATGAACAGTGTCTTTAGGTGTTGGAAGGGCTTCAATGATAATTGGTTCTTGTGAGATCAGAGATTCCTGATCCCCTTCCTCGGCTTCTTCATATTGAGCTTGCACACCTGCTCTCTTTTTCTTTGATCTTGATTTTCTTGATGGAGGAGAGACATTATTTGTATCAGAGTTTGATAACCTTTTTCTTTTCTGAAGACTAGAACCCTCAGCTTCAGTCTTTTTCTGAGGGGTTACCTCTATAGCTTCTCCCTCCTAAAAATAACATTTTCAGCTTCTAACTCTACAGGTTCTGATGTGGGAACCTGTATGTGTTCATCTTCATCATCAGATTCATCCCTCAGAATGATCCTTCTCCTTCTCCTTGGTGGAGATTTAGGCACATAAATAGTCCTTTTAGGCCTAGAGGATTTGTCAGACTTTATAACTGGCACCTTTTGATAAGTAACAGAGGTTGGGTTGGTTTTGAGAGGTGAAGTTCTGATGATAGGTACTGATGGTTGAGATGATTGAGCTGGTTGAAAATATGTTCTGATGGTAGGTTGTGATTGAGAAGTTTGAGCTGGTTGTGTATTGGTTGTAGGTGCTGATAGTGGTTGAGATGGTGCTACATCAGGATATATGGTTTTGTATTTGTTGGGGTCAGAATTTACTAAGATTTGTTGAACTAGATAAGGGAATTTGGAGTTGTCTTAGTACATTCTTCTTATTATCAGTAGATAATAAGTCAGTAAAAGCCATTTTAGCAAGTTTAAAAGGTGGAATTGACTCACTAAAATTCTGGGGCTTATCAGAGCAACACAAACTATAAATGAGTTGACAAAATCTAGCAAAATAAATAGTATTTTTGTCCTCTTGCATCCTATCCCCAATAAATCCTAGCACAACACTAGCATTCTCAAAATGAGTTTGATTAATGAGAGCATACCCGATTTGCTGAGCATCAAAATTTGAGCATTTGTTGGCAAAAGCTCTGGTAATGCAGTCAAAGAAGAAACTCCACTCCTTTCTTATGTATGGCCTTTTTAGTTGTCCCAGCTTGGACAAACCTTTCTCATAGCCCAGATTAGTCATCATAATTTGCATAAGTGGCCCCTCAATCTGAGCATTAAAAGTAAAATCTTCTGGAAGATGTCAAGCTTGGCGAACTGTAGCCAAAGTAACCAGGTACTCATCTTCCCCTGTTGTAAAGATAATACTTGGGGATCCAGCTTCACCACCATCATCATAAACTCCTGACCTCCAAAACTCCAGTATCTGTGTTCCTGAGAGTGATTGAGGCTGGATCAATGCATACCCAATCTCACTATTAGCAAGAAAGTCCTGAATAAAGTGAAGATCTGATGGAGCTTCGTCCTTGCTAAGAATAGCCATGTAGTTGTTGGGAACAAACTTGGCTCCATTAAAAATGATGTCCTTTGGTGCCATTTCGGTGAAAAATCAAGTAAAAATAGTGTGTACACAAGGTGTTTGATAAAATGCCTCTAAGAAAATAGCTTCAGAGAATGTTAGAGAGTGAAAGAGAATAAGAGAGATTAGAGAATAAGAAAAGTAGGTAAAAGATTGTAAAATCTTTTAACTCTCTTATTTATACACCCACTAATTACAACGGTTATATTCTGAAGCAGAACCGACATTAGACACCTGTCACGCAGTAAATAGTCAAAATAGTGGTTAGTGGGCACGAGAAATATGCAGTAATTATTGCTCACATGCTGTTTTTCAAAACAAACACGCAACCCATAAACCAAATGATTATCACTGTTTTTCTCTCACTTAAATATTTTTTGATAAATATGACCATTACAGTTAATATCACAAATAAGTCAAGTAATAAATAATGCCACGTAAGCATCAGAGTTTCCATCAGGATTTGCATCAGAACTTGACTATTATCATAATTTAACGGTCATCAAAACATGGCTTCTTCACTCAAAAAGTGAATGTCTGTTGCTATGATTCTTCATACAAATACTGACTGGTTTTTTCAGAGTTTAATCATCAGAACTTTCATCAGAACTTGTCCTCAGAATTTATGCAAATAATACTTAACTATTTGTCAAAAACAACTTAATCACCACGGTAATTTTCATCATTCATATGGAGTGAGAGTGTGTGTATTTGCAAATGATCAGAAAATGATTAAAGTTTGATAAACTTCAGTGTATCTTAGAAATAAGTCATAACTAAGAAAAGTGCTTAAAATTTGTCTTTAATTTTGAAGTCTACTATAGAATAAATGTATGCAAGAGTCCACCTCAACTGTTTGTGCTCATTTTATGCATCTTCTGGCATTCTTTTTACACTGGCTTCTCAGTGTAAATGAGTCACAACTGCTATCAGAATTTATGCTATTATCAGAGTATTTCTCCAGTAATCAGAGAATGTGAAAAGTCACCAAGAAAAATTTATTTGCTTTTCTAATGAATATAACTTAATACCAGCAATGCACTTGGGTCTTCCCTTTCATATATTTACTCTAGATCTCAAAGGAGTACCTAACTTCAATTTTCTTTGCTTTTTTTTTCTTCAGATAAGTGAGGCTTATCAAGCATGTAGTTCATCCTTAAGAATTACTGACATCAGAATTTGGCAGATAAGAAGAGAAAATCTAGTTTGTGACTTAATAATAAGATACAAAAAGTAAATTTGACTAAGATCAAAATCAGAGTTTGCTTGTGTTATTGATTTCCACATAAACAACTAATTCATACATGGGATACACAGTTTGTTAAAGACTACTAAGTCAACATCTAACAAATAATCCTCATTGGATTGAATAGTCACAGAACATTCAAAACACTATCAGAGTATATAGAATCACATCAGATAATAATCAGTATTTAATATATTATAATTTAAGCACATATTACATGGAGATAAGACTATCTGCAAACACTGATCATAAAGTCTGATGCATGAGAATAAAAACTAAGCAGATTTTGAGAAAGAACCTGAAACCATTACAAGTTCATTTACCAGTCTTGTAAAAGTAGCTTCACATAGTGGTTTTGTGAAGATATCTGCTAGTTGTTGATCTGTTGGAATAAAATGCAATTCCACTGTACCTTCCATCACATGTTCCCTTATGAAATGGTACCTAATGCTGATGTGCTTTATCATTGAGTGTTGAACTGGATTACCTGTCATAGCAATAACACTTTGATTATCACAGTAAATGGGTATTCTAGAAAATTCTAACCTATAGTCCAGTAACTGATTCTTCATCCAAAGAATCTGTGCACAACAGCTTCCTGCAGCAATATATTCTGCTTCTGCAGTTGATGTGGAAATTGATTTCTATTTCTTACTAAACCAAGAAACCAATCTGCCTACAAGAAATTGGCAGCTTCCACTAGTGCTTTTCCTGTCTATTTTGCATCCTGCAAAATCTGCATTTGAGTAACCTATTAGCTTAAAATATGATTCTTTAGGATACCACAATCCTAGATCAGCTGTACCTTTGAGGTACTTAAAAATTCTTTTCACAGCTATTAGATGAGGTTCTCTTGGATCTGCCTGAAATCTTGCACAAAGACAGGTAGCATACATGATATCAGGTCTACTTGCAGTTAAATAGAGTAAAGAGCCAATCATACCTCTGTAGTTAGTAATATCTACTGGTGTTCCAGTATCTTTATCTAACTTGGTTGCAGTGGCCATTGGAGTGGATGTAGTTGAACAGTCTTGCATTCCAAATTTCTTGGGTAAATTTCTGGTGTACTTGGATTGATTTATGAAAGTACCTTCTTGATTTTCCTTGACTTGAAGTCCCAGAAAATAGCTAAGTTCTCCCATCATACTCATTTAATATCTTGACTGCATTAGCTTTGCAAACGTTTCACAGAGTTTGGCATTTGTAGAACCAAAAATGGTATCATCAACATATATCTGTACCAAAAGTAAGTCCTTTCCATGGTTGAGGTAGAACAGTGTTTTATCAGTTGTGCCTCTGGTAAATCCACTTTCTAGAAAGAATTGAGCTAAAGTCTCATACCATGCTCTTGGAGCTTGCTTAAGGCCATAAAGTGCTTTGTCAAGTCTGTAGACATGATTAGGAAATTTTGGATCTACAAATCCCGGAGGTTGTTCAACATATACCTCTTCTTCCAATTCTCCATTGAGAAAAGCACTTTTCACATCCATTTGAAAGACTTTAAACTTCTTGTGAGCAGCATAAGCCAAAAAGATTCTTTTGGCTTCCAATCTAGCAATTGGAGCAAATGTTTCATCATAATCAATACCCTCATATTGAGAGTAACCTTAAGCAACCAGCCTTGCTTTGTTTCTTGTAATTATGCCATCACTGTCAGTTTTGTTTCTTAACACCCATATTGTGCCAACAATGGATCTGTTCTTTGATCTTGGCACTAGGGTCCATACTTTATTTCTTTCAAATTTATTTAACTCTTCCTGCATTGCTTGCACCCAATTAGCATCTTGAAGAGCTTCCTCCACTTTTTTTGGTTCAGTCTGAGATAGAAAAGAATGACAGAGACATTCATTTGATGTTGCTGTTCTAGTTCTGACACCTGCTTCAGGATCTCCAATTATTAAGTCAGGTGTGTGATTTAGTCCACTTCCTTGCAAATGGGAGTTGATCTCTAGAACTGTATAATGACTCATGTATTTTTGTATTATTTAAGTGCGTAGTTATGGAATTATTAAATAAATAAAATATGTGTATAGTTTTTTTCAGCTCGGTGTTGTTTATTATTATGTATGTGTGATTTATGATGTACCGGGTTATCCTCGTAATTAATTATGGAATTGTATTGAATTGTTTTCACTTTTAAAAGTGGATTTAATACAAATTTATTTGTATAAATATGTGGATTGTCTCTAAAATTGTTTTATAATTACAATAATTATTTTAGGATTTTATAAAATTTAGAAACCAATATTTTATCAATTATTTATCCCTGAATGATTTTCTGATTTCGTTTATTTGTAAAATCCGTATTTAATTTCAGGATTTTTCAAAAATTATGAAACTCATAATTATTTAAGTTTGGAATATTCCAAGAATTTTAAAATTATTTTGGGGATTTATGGGATTAATTTCACCCGCTCGTTCATTCGTTTAATTGATAAAAGTGGGTACAAACTGCATTTCAAAAATTGTTACAAAAGTACAAAATTTATGTTTGTATTTACTTCGGGATATTTGTAACATTTAAAGACTATTTTCGAGATTTTCTGGAGTTGTTTTAGGTGCGGATCGGTTCATTAATTGTGAAATACGGATATAGAGCGCGATTCAAAAATTCATTAAAAATCATGAAAAAATTATTTTTATTAATTTTAAATTATTCCAAGAATTTTATAACTATTTCTGTAATATTTTATTTTAGTTATCCGTAAAGTGATTCGTTAAAAATGTGAGATGCTGGATAAAACTTAGGCCTCGAGAAAGGGAATGCATATACGTGTCACAAGCTGGGGTATTAAGCAGATACATGGCTTGTTGCTATTGCTGTGTTAACACAAAAAAAACAACAAACTGGGATAAACACAACCATTAATCTCTCATTTCCTCGGCTCTCTCTTTCTTGCTATTCACTATGCCTGGTTTTTTCTCCATCTTTCCACTACTTTCTCTTTGCCCACTGTGATTCCCCTGTTTTTCTCTTGTTCCCCTGAATTACAGTCGCCGCCGTGCTTTACTTCCGGCCGTTCTTCCGGCGATTTATCGTCGCCTTGGTAACTTCAGGTTGTTCCGGTTTTGGTTGTGTTGATCACGTATATATATGTGTGTATATATCTTCGTTGCGGTGCTGTTTTGTTTTTCTCTGTTCCATCCGGTTGCCGCCCGATTAAACTCCGGCGAGGTGACCTGTACTTCTGGGGCCACAGGTGTGCGCTGGTCTCCCTGTTTTGCTTTGCCCGTTGCTTTGTGTGTATTTTCTGGATTAATTAATTAATTTTATAAATTTCTGCAGGGCTTATTGATTATAATTCATGAAATAAGTAATTGATGCGGGAATTATTAATAATCAATCGGTGAAACTCGTGGTTGGCATCCGAAATTGGGGTACCTCCGAGATTTCGCTACCGTCAGCGATGACCATCGATGAGCTGACGGTGGACTGTGACGTTTATTCTGAGTCCTAAAATTTTAAATTATTAATTTAGTTCATGAAATTATTTTTAAAACGAGAAATATTCAATCGGTATTTAAAGATTATATTGAGACTTGGATTGCGTATTTATTTGTGATAGGGTTATGAATTTGAGCTGATTGGAGTTGTGATTGTTGCATTGTCGTTAGGAATTAAGACGTCGATTTATGATTTGATGGGTAGTCCGATAAACGAAGGGAGCGCTGCCCGATTTTTCAGGAAATTAATTCCAAAATACGGGAATATATCCTGTCGATTATCGGGAATACTAATCAAACGCATAGCTATATAATTATAAGTATTTTTTGAACTCTAATTGCGTGTCGTGGTAAAATGTTTTGTAAGATATTCAACAACCCTGATTTACTGAAATGATGCTTATATGTATTTTACGGGATAAAATCATAAACCGAGTTTTTGAGTACGTGAACCCTGATTGCTATGTGTATCGTAATGATATGTGCAATTATGAGTCAGATTTTGGTATCGTTAGGGGTAGAGTTGTTAGCGAGGATATGTGAAGCATACCTAGTGATCAGTTGACAAGCGTAGCGAAGTTCCAGGCGAAGGACCTGAACGTTGAAGTTGGATCCGGGATAGTCTGATAGTAAGGCGATAAAGCCGAGCATCCAAGTCAATCCAAGGTCAATCGGTATTAGTTGTAAAGCTCTGCAAAGCAAGTACCCCCTGGCCATACTCTTATGGTTCAGTATATATGAGTAACTGTTGTTTTATTCTCGTAATGGAACTGAACGTTTTACGTTACGTATCCCCTGTATTTGTAAACGTTGTTTAATAATATGTGTTGGGGAAAAGTAACTTCTGAAAGCACCTATCTCTAAACGTGATTAAAATGAAAAGAAGTTATAAATAGTGTGATGTGACCGAATGATTTTAAAAAGGGATAGGTGATAGTGATTTTGGAAACTGGATAAAGAGAATGTTTTGATCCACCTATATCGTGGAACTTTGGAAAGAGGAAAAAAAAGGGAATTCAGTTGATCTATTGGAATTGAGTAGGCGTAAGTGGCTAGTTCGGTTGGGCGCTCTGTTTAACCGATTAGTCCAGCGTTGGGGGAAAGACCTAGCTAGTCTTTTCCCAAGTTCCGAAACACATTCTTTATTCTGGATGGCCATTAGTCGTTGTCCGGTGAGGATAGACTGATCAGCTATTATCACCCGTTGAACGTCCAATAGATTTGATTGATTCAATTTTGAAATTGTTTAACAAATCAATTTGTTTAAGACGGATGATTTGAAAATGAAATAGCATGCTAAGATTTAACTCTGGTATTTATACACAGCACACGACTGATATTGTTGATTTTCATAGCATGTTAGTTTTGAATATCCAGTTTATAAATGTTTACCATGTTTTGAAAATTAGCTATAATCTCTGTTCCTGTTACTGTTTTATTATAAACTATTTTACTTGTTATTCATATAGTGGTACTGCTGAGCAATTGATTGCTCACTCTTGCAGAATGTTTTATATATGTATTACATATACCTAGGAGATTCTTTTGTGGTAGTCAAGGCCAAGTTCCAGTGCCTTCACTGTCAGGCTCCTCTGAGGTAGTTGTGTGGGACCAAAGATGGTCTATTGAGTTGCTGTGTTAAATTAGTAGTGTCAGAATGGCTTGTGTAAGTTGGTGTTGTAATACTTGTAACCTAAATCATACTTAAACCTGGAAAAGATCTTGGTAAAGGGGTCGTAGTTATATTTTATCATTGAATTGTTTATCTTATAGTTGTTGTTGATGACTTCAACTCCTGACCCCGGGGTTGAGGTCATCACAGTTGGTATCAGAGCTACAGGTTTGAGTCCTTGATTTAGGTTAGGAGTAGAGTCAGAAGAGTGTATAAATGTTTATATGAAATGGTGAGTCAGCAAATCAGTCAGAGGAGCGAGTCTATGAGTTCAGTCAAGGGTTCCGGAGACGTAACCCTGACGTCTAGTGATGATTGACTGGAACTGCCCTAGCCTAGAGTATGTTTCCCTCATATATGTATTATTGGTACGCTTCGATAGAGATTTTTAGATTTCTCTCAAGAAAAATGAGTCTGATCGCGAGAATTCAGCTTTTGTGCGGATCCTAGGTATGTCAGTTACAGAGACACCCATATTATCCCTAAATATAGCATTCTCAACGTTGAGGGATATTGATGGACCGAGTATGTGATCTCGGTGAGTTCAAAAAATATGATAATAATCGGCGGCTGCTATGATAGCCAAGTTCCGTGAAGTATGGGGATTAGTACTGTTGTTATATCTTAAATCTTATACACATTTCTTGAGACATATTTTGTTTTCTAGAATGAATGCATGTTTCCCAGTAAGTTGCTTATTTATCTGCAAGGAAGTCAAATTCGGAGTAAGCAACTTAGGATTTTATTGATCCCATTATATTTCAGATTTTCTCCTTCCCTATTTGTGAATTTTTTTATTTAAGTATTGTTTCTTTTCTCGGATATTCTATTGGTTGATTAGGGCAAACAATGCATATTATTTGACTATTTGTCTGTGTAACAAAGGGTCTGGTGGGACGCCACCGAGTTATGTGTTGTGAACTGTGCGGTACTAAGACTAGCCATCTTATGTACTCGTATGGTTGCTCTCAGTCATATCTACATCTTCTTCACTTTTTTCCTATTCGATTCCCTTGATTTTGAAATCTTATATGATATTCAATGATAATGAATTTCTGCGATTCGATGGTCCCCGTTACTGAAAGCAAATAAAAGTTGATTGTTGGGAAGAATGAAAGCCCTATATTCGAATGTTATTTGCGAATAAGGGTAGCAACGAAGGTTCAAAATCTATCGGTGGAGTTATAGCCTTGGAAAAAGTAATTCAGTGGTTGGTAAATTATTTGTGGATGATAAGAAATCATCCTTAGAGGAATGATTAGTTGAAATTTGGACTTTGGTGACTAAAAGAGCCCAGCGTTTCTTAAATTGACCTGGTCTATCAGTTTGTTCAAGGTAATTGGTGGTTGATATATCCAGCCAAGTCTTGTAGTATATTAAAGTGGGTGTGGTAATTGAGTAGTGACGGGAAGTTAGTCAGTTGCTGTTAAATTAAGGAGTCATGCGATGGTGTTAAGTTTCTTTGTATTTTAGTCTTCCTGAACTGTTGTTGATTATGCTACTGTCATTGTTGCTATGATTTCTAGTGCTATTAATCTAGATTTCTTTTGTAAATGGAACCAGATATTAAGGACATGGGTATTTTATTGGGCAGCATTTTCCTGATACAGGTGTACCGCTTAAACGGTGATATCTTTTGTTAAATAATCTTTGTTATGTTTTGAATAAACTCTTTTATATATTTCAGGAAAATGCCACCCAAGAAAGCTACCCAGTCTAAAGAAAATAGTAATAGTTTTGCGGAGGGTCCAACTATAAATAAAATTCTAGACTTGTTGCTCCAACAACAGAAACAACAGTTGCAGTTAATCCAACAGGTTCAGCAACAGCAACTACTGTTGCGGCAGCAACAACAAGGAGTGAACCAAAGTGTTAGTTTCAAATCTTTCCAGAGTGTTAAACCTCCTGATTTTAAAGGTGAACCTAATCCAGTAGCTGCTGGAGCATGGGTAAAAGAGATGGGGTAAGCTTTCAATCTTGTCCAAGTAAGTGATAATCTTAAGACTGATTATGCAAGCTACTTCTTAAAGAATAAAGCGAATTACTGGTGGGAGTCAACCAGAGCGTTAGAAGGAGAAGGCCCTGTTTTGTGGGCTAGGTTTACTGAGTTATTTTTGGAAAATTATTTCCCATATTGTGTGCGGAGTCAAATGGAGATTGAGTTTCTAGAATTGAAGCATGGCAATAGAAGTGTAGCTGAGTATGAGGCTAAGTTCACAGAGTTGGCTAGGTTTGTACCAGATTATGTATGCTTTGAAGCTCAGAAGGCAAGCAGGTTTTAACAAGGATTGAAGCCTGAAATTCGTAGTGGAGTGGTGGAATTATAACTCTTGACGTATCCTTCCGTAGTTCAAGCCGCGTTAGTAATTGAATTTGATAAGAAGTTAGCTGCTAGAGAAAAAGAAGATAAGAAGCGAAAGATACATGATATGGAAGAAGTATCAGGTCAAGAAGGATCCAGCCAGAAGTCTCAGAAAAAGGTTGGAAGGAGTAAGAATAAAGAATTTAGAGGGAAAAGTATTTCTTTAAATAGGATTAGTAACACCTCAGCCAGCTCTAATCAAGCCAAGTCGGTTAAGTCGCCTATATTAGAGTGTAAGAAATGTGGTAAGAGGCATGGTGGAAGGTGTAAGGCAAATACTGAATGTTTCAGGTATGGACAGAAAGGACACTACGCGTTAGAATGTAAGGTGGAAAATTCAGGAGTCACCTGTTACAACTGTGGCAAGGTGGGGCATATGGCCAAGAACTGTAGAAGTGTTTCCCGAGATAGCATGGGAGGTAGCGCATCAAAAGGTTTGGTATCCAGTATACCTAAGGCTGAGACTTATAAGATGAGAAAAAGGTCGACTGCTCAAGACCCTCATAAAGAACCCGAACAATGATTGGTTACTAGAAGAAGGCAATAGTAAGGTAAGTTATAGGTGCATAAGTAATAGAAGTTCTTTCGATCATGTGAGAAAAGGAGTAATAAGCTAAGGATATAAGGTAGATCCACCATGTGCAAAGATACGAAGAAGAAAGTACTTAAGCTGGGGGAAGTTTGAGTAATGAATAAATGCCCTGAAGTCTCTGGAAGCCAGTGGAACAAAATAATTATTTCGATAATTGTAAAAGTTATGGGAAGGAGGAAAGTGAACATACCTGATATAGTCCAATGTGGTGCACTAATGATGTTGTTGAAGAAGAGAGATGGAATTATGAAGTTGTGTACTGATTATCGGGAGTTTAATAAAATGATGAATAAGAATAAGTAACCCCTATTAAGAATTGATTACTTATGTGACTTAAGATCCAGCCTGCGAACATATTAAAGATTGCGATTAGAATAAGTTATGAGTGTTGTGAGTTCCGGTGATGATATGTGGAATAGCAAGTGTATCAGTTGTCTATAAGGAATTAAGGAACATGGTGAGGAGTACTTAGATGGCATAATTGTATTTATTGATAACATCCTCGCCTATTTAAGGGCTAAGAAAGGCCAAATTGAACACCTAAAGAAATTTCTGTGAAGGATTGAAAATTAACAATTGTATACTAAGCTTCAAAAGTATGAAATTTAAGCAAGGTCCATTTAGGGAAAGATGTCTTGAGTAGAAGAGAACGAATTGAATGAGATTAAGAATATGGAGGAATTAATAAAAGAAATTGGGAAGATTAAAAGTTGGAGTTCGAATACTTGAAAGTGATAAAAAGTGAATATATGAGATTACATTCTAGCCCTGATGGATGAGAATGAGTAAGAGGTGTTCGAATGTTTGGAACTAAGTTGAAAATGGGGGTTACCTATCATCTTTAAACGAAGGGTCATAGTAAAAAGATGATTCGAACAATATAAGATATAGGGAGAGTATATATGTTGGGTTTAAAAAGGAAACCGAGGTAATCACCTACCATGGATTGAGTTTTCTATGCTAATATTTATCATGTTAGTAAGAGAATGCTACTTTGCGAAGCCTTGTGTGAACATAAGCATGGGTCCTCACTCTATTGAGAGGAAGTGGGAGTAGAGATATTGTAAAGTCCTAAACTAATTCAGTACATCAAGAGTGTAGTGGTGTTGGTTCGGAAAAGAGTTGAAACCGCTTGGGATAGACAAAGAAAGAAAGCAAATTTGCATTGAAAGAATATGAATATATAGAATTAGGATCGTGGTTCAGGAAAAAGTTTCACCTTGAAAGAGATTGTTAAGTTTGAATAGAAGGGGCAAGTAAATTCCTAAATGTATTGAATCGTTCGAGGTATAAAGAAATATGGGTAAAATTGTCTATGAGTTAGTGTTACCGCTGTAGTTGCAGTATATATATATAATGTGTTCTGCGTATCAATATTAAGGTGATATGTATCTGATTCGAACCAAGCCATTGATTAGGAGCCAATGGGCTCTTATCCAAATTTATTCTGCGTGGAATGATCGATCTTAATCATGGATCGTTAAAAGCGAGTCCTTATGAAGGAGTTTATATCCATAATGAGTATGTTTGGAATAAATCCTTGAGTCGAAGAGTCTACCTGAAAGTTAGAGTCAGATATGCTTGACAAATATCCTCATTTATTTAGCTAGATCAGATTCTGAGGACAGAATCCTTTTAAGGGGGAAGGATATAACGACTCGTGTATTTTTGTATTATTTAAATGCGTAATTATGGAATTATTAAATAAATAAATGATGTGTATAGTTTTTGTCAGCTCAGTGTTGTTTATTATTATGTATGTGTGATTTATGATGTGCCGGGTTGTCCTCATAATTAATTATGGAATTGTATTGAATTGTTTTACTTTTAAAAGTGGATTTAATGAAAATTTATTTGTATAAATATGTGGATTGTCTCTAAAATTGTTTTATGGTTTTATAATTACAATAAATATTTTAGGATTTTATAAAATTTAGAAACCAATATTTTATCAATTATTTAGCCCTGAATGATTTTCTGATTTCGTTTATTTGTAAAATCCGTATTTAATTCCAGAATTCTTCAAAAATTATGAAACTCATAATTATTTAAGTTTGGAATATTCCGAAAATTTAAAAATTATTTTGGGGATTTATGCGACTAATTTCACCTGCACGTTGATTCGTTTATTTGATAAAAGCGGGTACAAACTGTGTTTCAAAAATTGTTACAAAATTACGAAATTTATGTTTTTATTTACTTCAGGATATTTGTAACACTTCAAGACTATTTTCGAGATTTTTTAGAGTTGTTTTAGGTACAGCTCGGTTCATTAATTGTGAAATACGGATGTAGAGCGCAATTCAAAAATTCATTAAAAATCATGAAAAATATTTTTTATTAATTTTGAATTATTCCAAGAATTTTAGAACTATTTCTGTAATTTTTTATTTTAGTTATCCGTAAAGTGATTCGTTAAAAATGTTAGATGCAGGATAAAACTTAGGCCTCGAGAAAGGGAATGCATATACGTGTCACAAGCTGGGGTATTAAACAGATACGTGGCCTGTTACTATTGTTGTATTAACATAAAAAAACAACAAACAGGGATAAACACAACCATTAATCTCTCAATTCCTCGGCTCTCTCTTTCTCGCTATTCACTGTGCCTGGTTTCTTCTCCATCTTTCGACTACTTTCTCTTTGCCCTCAGTGATTCCCGTGTTTTTCTCTTGTTCCCCTGAATTATAGTCGCCGCCATGCTTTACTTCCGGCCGTTCTTCCGGCGATTTGTCGTCGCCTTGGTAACTTCAGGTTGTTCCAATTTTGGCTGTGTTGATCACGTATATATACGTGTGTATATATCTTCGTTGCGGTGCTGTTTTTTTCTCTGTTCCATCCGGTTGCCGCCGGATTAAACTCTGGCGAGGTGACCTGTACTTCTGGTACCGCGCGTGTGCGCTGGTCGCCATGTTTTGCTTTGCCTTTGCTTTGTGTGTATTGTCTGGATTAATTAATTAATTTTATAAATTTCTGCAGGGCTTATTGATTACAATTTGTGAAATAAGTAATTGATGCGAGAATTATTAATAATAAATCGGTGAAACTCGTGGTTGGCATCCGAAATTGGGGTACCTCTGAGATTTCACCGCCGTCAGCGATGACCATCGGTGAGCTGATGGTGGACTGTGATGTTTATTCTGAGTCCTAAAATTTTAAAATATTAATTTAATTCGTGAAATTATTTTCAAAACGAGAAATATTCAACCGGTATTTAAAGATTGTATTGAGACTTGGATTATATATTTAATTGTGATTGGGTTATGAATTTGAGCTGATTGGAGTTATGATGTTGTGTTGTTGTTGGGAATTAAGACGTCGATCTATGTTTCGACGGGTAGTCCGATAAACAAAGGGAGTGCTGCCCGATTTTTCAGGAAATTAATTCCAAAATACGGGAATGTATCCTATCGATTATCAGGAATACTACTCGAACGCATAGCTATGTAAATATAAGTATCTAATTGTGTGTCATGGTAAAATGTTTTGTAAGATATTCAGCAACCCTGATTTACTGAAACGATGCTTATATGTATTTTACGGGATTAAATCCTAAACCGAGTTTTGAGTACGTGAACCCTGATTGCTCTGTGTATCATAATGATATGTGCAATTATGAGTTAGATTTTGGTATTGTTTGGGGTAGAGTTGTTAGCGAGGATATGTGAAGCATAACTAGACGTCTAACGTAGGGTATTTCGACTCTGTAGGTTCTAGTTGAAGGACTCTAGAAGTGATATCGAACTAAAGATAATCTAGTGATCAGTCGACAATCGTAGCGAAGTTCCAAGCGAAGGACCTGAACGTTGAAGCCGGGTCTAGGATAATCTGATAGTAAGGCGACAAAGCCGAGCGTCCAAGTCAGTCCAAGGTCAATCGATATTAGTTGTAAAGCTCTGCAAGGCAAGTACCCCTGACCATACTCTTGTGGTTTAGTATATATGAGTAACTGTTATTTTATTCTCGTAATGGAACAAAATATTTTAGGTTACATATCCCCTGTATTTGTAAATGTTGTTTTATAATATGTGTTGGGGACAAGTAACTTCTGAAAGCACCTATCTCTAAAAGTGATTAAAAAATAAAAGAAGTTTTGAATAGTGTGTTGTGACAGAATGATTTTAAAAAGAGATAGGTGATAGTGATTTTGGAAATTGGATAGAGAGAATGCTTTGATCCACCTATGTCGTGGAACTTTGGAAAAAGGCAATAAAAGGGAATTCAGTTGATCTATTGGAATTGAGTAGGCGTAAGTGGCTAGTTCGGTTGGGCGCTCTGTTTAAGCGATTAGTCCAGCGTTGGGGAAAAGACCTAGCTAGTCTTTTCCCAAGTTCCAAAACACATTCTTTATTCTGGATGGCCGTTAGTCACTGTCCGGTGAGGATAGACTGATCAACTATTTTCATCCGTTGAACGTTCAATAGATTTGATTGATTCAGTTTTGACATTATTTAACAAGTCCACTGATGAGTACACATTGTCTGGATTCACCTTCGAAGTATGCCAGTTCCAACTGTCTTCCAGATGCTCTACTCAGTAGACAAACTTTTGAATTGTCAAAACTTGTGGAGACCCTGGCTTCATATAAACTCACATGTCTCACACCAGTCAATGTGATCTTGCCGTCAGACTTATTGATAATTTGACAATGCTCCTTATAAAAGTTGACATGGTAACCTCTGTCACAGATTTGACTCCCACTAATCAGATGATGCTTGAGCCCTGTAACTAGAGGTACATTTTCAATGATGACATTTTCAACTTTGATTTTTCCATATCCCAAGATTTTTCGTAAGTTGCCATCTCCATAAGAAACGTTTGGGCCAACATTCTCCTCAAATTATGATAACAGGGATTTATAACCAGTCTTATATCCTGAGCATCCATTGTCCAAGACTAGAGCATTCCTCTTGTCACCCTGCAATCAATAATTTGAATTAGTTATTGTTTTTAAGTACCAAAACTTGCTTGGATCCTTTGGACTTTTTAAGTTTGTTAACATATGCAACATAAGACTTTTTATCAGAATTTATGTTAACATCCTTACTATCATTATTTATACATACAGAAACATATTTGGCTTTAATTAAAGAGGATTTCAGTTTATAATAATCATAATACAAACTGTGATACTCTTTACATGTATAATAAAAATGCCAAACACTTCCACAATGAAAAAAGGACTCTGTGGTTTATATCTAACTGTTTTATTCCTAAACTCTAATTTTGAAGAAAAAACATTTACCTTTTTATTCTTCTTGCAAGAATTAGCAAGATGATTAGTGCTACCATAGTTTGAACAGGTCTTTCTAGGTGCATTAGGCGGGATTGCATAATTTTCATTCTTATTAACACCTACCTTGCCATTCCTATTTTTCCTAGACATTTTCCTCTTGTCTTTCATGTGTAGATCCTTCAGCTTTTGCTTAAGCTGTTTCTGAGTCATTGAACCAATATTTACTGAATTTATATGAACTTTTTCACTCTTTTCAGTAATTAAGTTTTATCTAGGTGCTGAGGTAGTACCTTCCTCATGAATTGACTTAAAAGTATTAGCACTAGGATTATACTTAATGGTCTTTATTTGAACTTTGTTCAGTTTGACCTTGCTATCAATTTTTATTGGTTCTGTTATCTCAGTTTCTTTTCCAATTTTCTTATCAGAATTAGATCTA
Source organism: Apium graveolens (assembly GCF_009905375.1). Taxonomy (NCBI): domain Eukaryota; kingdom Viridiplantae; phylum Streptophyta; class Magnoliopsida; order Apiales; family Apiaceae; genus Apium; species Apium graveolens. Next base: position 183,186,906 of record NC_133651.1, read on the forward strand.
GCTAAGTATCCTAATCCTGATCCCCAACAACTGTTCTCTAGAATTTCCTGAGTTGATTTTCCTGAGTTAGTCCAAAGATTAATGACTTCTCTTTTTTTTGCTAGCTCCTTTTCTAGATAAGCATGTTTTTCTAGCAATTTTTCCTTAACATAAATAGCATTATCTCTTTCTTTTTGAATTTCTAGCATGGAAAGCAACTCAGTTTCTAGGTGGTCATTCCTTTTCTTTAACACAGAGTTTTCACTCTTAATTCTATTATTCTCTAAGGTTTGATCCCTAAAACTAACATGCTGAGACTTAAGAAATAATCTTAATACTTATATATCATCAGTATCAAAAGCAAGAGTAGTCTGAGGTACCTTTAATTCAGCATTATCAGACTCAGCATCAGCTTTTTCCATGAGAGCATAATTGACTCCATCATCTGAATTTAATGAATCATCCTGGTTTCCCTTTCTTGAGATCAAGGCTTGTTTCTTCTCATCTATGGGTTTTCTGCAGTCAGCTGCAAAGTGCCCAATTTCATCACAGTTGTAATATCTCTCTTTTGACTTGTCAAGTTTTCCAGATCTTGATTACTTCCCATCAGTATTTCTTCTGTTGTTCCTCTTATTAGAGTTTGAGGAACTGGAACCTTTTATGGAAAATCTTCTCCCTTTCTTGAAGTTCTTGTAGACCATCTTCTTGAAGATTTTAAGCAGTAGGGCAACCATCTGTTCCATATCTTCATTATTGTTATGGTCACTGTCAGTATCTGATTCAGTATTAGTATTTGAGTCATCATCAGTATTTGATGATTCAGTATCTGACTTTGCAATCATGGCTTTCCCTTTGGAGTAGCTTTTTCTCCTAGCTCTCTCCTTTGGCTTCTCTTCAACCTTGAGTGCAACTGGTCTAGCTTTTGATCCTTTCCTCTTGCTTATTTCTCCATCTCTAGTTCATGACTTTTCAGAACTCCATAGATCTCATCTAGAGGTGTGATGTCAAGTTGATAGTTATCCCTTATTGATGTGACTTTATAGTCCCACTTTAAAAGGAGAGCAAGAAGGAACTTTAAGTTTGATTCCTCCAAATCATATTCTTTGTCGACAAGGGATAAGTCATTCAACAACTTCTGAAATATATCATAGATCTCAGTTAGAGACTCATTGTCCCTTGAGTCAAAGTGCTCATATTCTTGAGTAGGTATTGTCCTCCTGTTCTTGTTGATAAAAGTTATACCTTGAAATTTTTCTTTTAAAGCATTCCATATTTCTTTTGTTGTCTTACATCCAATGACTCTATTGGACATAACACTATCAAGACTGTTCTGCAGGATATGTCTGACCTTATCGTCCTTCATGATAGATGAGATATCTTCAGGAGAGTAGTCCTTCCTGTCTTTGTCTATCATCTTTTCGGCTTCTCCTGCAAGTGAAACAGCTACCTTCATTGGTCTCTTAGGACCATTATAGATCTTGTTCATATATTCAGGATCTGTGGCTTCCAAGCACATGGCCATCCTGACCTTCCAGGTTGGATATTCATGTATCTTCAGGATAGGCACTTTGATTGCTTCATACCTACTCATGTTGCTGCTTATCTATGATATGGCTGGGGGTGGTGGTTTCGGATTTGGATTCTATGTTTCTTCTTCTTCTTTGTCTGACATGGTTGATTGATTTTCAGATCTTAAACTGTTTGTACATTAACAGCAAGCTCTGATACCAATTGTTAGGCCCTTAATCAACTCTAGTAGGGGGTGAATACAGTTAATACAATCAATTCGACAAAGCTTCAACAGAATCAACAATTTTTATATTAACTGATAAAAACTTATTACAATCGTACTCTCTCAAAAGGATGAAGAAATATCCTTGAGAGCTGCTAGGTTATGCGAAAGATATAACAATGTCGCAATGCTTATAACATAAACCTAATATGTGCTTTATATAGAGCACTGCTACCAATGTATAAGGAATCCTATTCTATTAATAACAAGGAAACCTATACAATTGCTTTTGAGATAAAGTCCTTCACCGCCTTGAGTTCCTGTTTCTTTTTCCTTCTCAAAGATCAACAGATGTGACAAATAATGATTTCATCATTCTTTGACATCATCATCCGTTGATATCATTATCCGTCAATTATCAACATTCGTCGATGTCATCATCATCCGTCAATGCTTGTGGTCATCATCCGTTGATGCTTTTAGTCATCATCCGTCAATGCTTCTAATAGTTTCTGTTTGATATCATCAATTGCTTCTAACATCTCCAAAAGCCTAAGTTGTTCGATGTCAACCCCAGGATTTTCTCTTTAAAGTATTCTTCTACTTACCTCAGAATCAAAAGCTTGAATCTTTGGATCCTTGTAGAATAAAGTTGTTTTCTTCCCTTTTACTTTTAGTGTCTGGAAATACTGACTTGCTTCAACACCAGCTTCTATCTCCAGAATACCTTGGTCTTCATCAGCATTTGTGATTTTCAGAGTTTGAGATTTAGCCACGGTCATTTCTTTACTTTGCACAGTCTTTGAAACTTGCCTTCCAGATCTCCTCTTTTCTCCACCTAGTCTAGATTGACTAGTTGTTTTAGATGAACTACTAGACCCAATCAGAACTCCACCTTGTTTCTTCAAAACAAGCTCCTTCTTTTTACCATCACCACCAGGACCATCCTTTTCATCAGCATCTTTCAACTGGACCTGCTTGTATTTAGATTTCAACACCTTTTCCCCCTTTTTGGCATCATCATCACCAAGGAGGAGGGAAATAATGATCTTCATAGACTTTTATACCTCATCCAATTGACTAGACATTTTAGCTTGTGTAGCTCCAAACTTAACCTGGTTGGCTTCCACTTTGTCTTGTCTAGCAATGATGATTCTAATTGCTTCTGGATATCCTTGGTTGTGGTCAGCTTGGTTTCAAGAAAGGATTCCTTGAGTTTATCAATTTGAGTATTAGCCCGAGACTGAGTGTGCAGAACTGATTTGACCAATAGTGTAGAAGCCTTGAGATGTGTCAGAATATAAGGATTTGCAATATTCTGCTCTTCTCTCTCTAGATGTTGAGAAACATTAGCAAGAGAGATAGGATACAAATCATTCTTCCAGGTAGAATTCCATTCTGCATCAGAAGACTTTCTACTGTTCTGTGTATCAAGCTCAGATAACCTCATTTCCTTATTATGTTTAGGCATGTCCTCAGGAAAGAAAATCTCATCAAGATCCTCATCAGGATATAAAGCTACATGAACATTTTCTCCATCATGAGATTCACTCCCATGTACAGATTCGTCATCAGCAATTGGCCCTTGTACAAACTAAGCTACTTCATCTCCAGTATCAATATTTAGTAAATCATCAGGAATTGGAGTTGTGTGAGAATCGGTTGCTTCAGAAACTGCCATGTCATCAGCATTTAACTCCAGATCTTCAAGAATAGTGGCCATAAGAGGTGGAGCTTCAGCATTTATCTCTGAAACCTCAGTACCATCGGAGTGTTGTGGTGATTCTGCAATGATGCATTCATCTTTAATGCATTGTCCTGCATCGACATCAATAGCAGTGATAGGGTAAATAATAGATGGTGGAACTATAGAATGAATGGACTTTCCTTCAGCAAGAATAGGGATGTTATAATGGATAACATAGAGATGTGAGTGGACTGCAGGAAAGTATCAATACTTAGACCTGAAGGAGAATATCAGCATTTGGCACATCATAGTTTATCAAAGGGTCTACAGACTGTTGTTCAGTAGCTGTATCTTTAATACTCTTATTAGAAATATGTTGTAGGCTTGATGATATTTCACCAAAACACCTTAGAATATTTAATTAAGTGTATTTGTAACTTTCAACGGATAATCTTACTTTGTCATCCGTTGAAAGAGTAGCTTATGTTTAAATAAGTTTTTGTGGCACATTCCTGTATACTGTAATATCTTAGAGAATTAGAGGTTATAGGATATTCTATGTAACACCCCCAGATCCGGGGTCGGGGATCCGGGTCGTCACGGTCTTTCTTTCCACAATATCACTTCACTTAATTAATAATAAATAACCTTATGCTGTGACCCCACACTAACACACACCACAACCCGTTATAGTCTCAGAGATGAAATTTAAATAAGTACAAGTCTTTGAATCCACAATTTAAAAGTTATTACAACCCAAAATGATTACTTGATAAATTTACAGTTAATTGCCATTATCTGCCACAAGTTATAATTATACATAATTGATTCTCAAAAGTAGATGGTCTGATCTACAATAGATCTACCTCTGCAGCTATAGCAGCTACAACATCAACGGGAAGACGCGGGACGCTTCCCACGCGCTTGCGCTGGGTCTGCTGGAGTCTGGCCATCTTTCCTAACTGTTGTTGTGTGATGAAGAAATAAAGCAAGGGTGAGCAGCAAGCCCACCAAAATAATATGTATAATGATTTACAATATATGAGCCTACTCATAATACTCATGAAAGTCTTGGTCAAAAGAAATGAACCAAGTTTGATATCTTAATGCGATGAAGTCGCAAAATATTCAGTATATATACATATATACTTTTCAAAATATTGGAAGTCCTCTTCCATGCATAATATACACAAAGTCCCAGTGTATAACTGTATAAAAAAATATCGTTGCAAGGTGATCTCATATATCTAACCTTGTCTCAACGTTTTTCTGAAAATCTTTGTCATTCATAAGACAATTATTAATTAGATATAAGTTTAAAAGATGAGGTTACCAAATACCCCAATATACTTATATCTTTCCCAATACTACTTGAACTACCACCGTTCAAGTTATAACCAGTTTCAAAACTTCATCACATAGATGAGACTACAAGACAAGATTTGAATAGATTCAATCTTTGAAATATTATTGAATGAAATAAAGTTACGAGATACTTTATTTAGTCCCGGTATATATATATATCCACATATATAAACCCCTTTAAACATTTCCTGGAACCTCTGTTATGTAAAGTATGAACAGAGTTTGAAACATCCAATGAATTTTGGAAAGGAAAAGAATTTTGGCATAAACCCGATATCTCGCTGATCAGGCAAAGATACCAATAAGTAACCTTTTCTACTGTAGATGGATGAATTCCTCACCGGTCATCACCCTGGCCGCATTAGGACCTCGCGCTCGACCGTACCCCGGCCCCTCACGCGTTGATGGACTGCCACCCAGCCACTTACACAATAATAGACCGTACCCCGGCCTGTCGCTTATGCCGACTCAATTAGATGGGCTTACTTCCCGAACATTGGGCAAGTAATCAATTCATTTATCAAAACTGCAACCTCGTTGCGAATATAAAACACACCACAGAGCCGGATTCCCCAGGTTTTGAGCGAGTATTTAAATCCCCTTAAAAAGGAAGATCTTAAATATAAAAATGAGTTTTGGGATCCGCTCTGACTTTTAAAAATCATTTTGAAGACTCGAAAACACTTTAAAGAGTGTTTGGAGTAAAGCTGATTTAATGAAGTAAATCAGTCCCCAGAATATTAGAAAATATCTGAATATTATTAATTAAATAATATTCCCATAAAGAATAATCTTTATAAAAATAATTGAAGTAGAAGTATTAAAATTTATACTTGAAACAAGTATTAAATAACCAAAGATATACTTATGTGAAAGTATTATCTTTATTTGAATAATCGAAAATAAGTTTGATTATTTACACCTTATTCTTTAATAAAATAAAGAATATATTTCAGCAAATAATCGGAGTCATAGATCCTCAAATGAATATTCAAATAATATTCAATAAATAATATAAACTGAGTCATAAACCCTCGAATGAATATTCAAATAATATTCAATAAATAATATAAAAGGAGTCATAAGCCCTCGAATGAATATTCAAATAATATTCAAATAATAAAATAAACTGAGTCATAAGCCCTCGAATGAATATTCAAATAATATTCAAATAATAAAATAAACTGAGTCATAAGCCCTCGAATGAATATTCAAATAATATTCAAATAATAGAATGAAGGTATCGAATAAACCTTATTCGATCCATAGTTTTAAAAACTATATCCATATATATATATATATAAATATATATATATAATATACTCGGGAACATCGACTCCCGGTTTAGAAATATGTTCACCTTTTATCCCCTATACTAAGGGTATACGCAACTACTTGCTTATTTCTAGCATAGGTATTATGCAACTATAAGCATTGAAATCAACAGATAGATAACCAGATTACGAAACAGACATGCATATATACCATATTAGCATGCTCCAATATATCGCAAAATTTGCTAATAACAATCATGCAATATCACAAGATAATGCATATACATATATTTACATCACAACAACAGTATAACGGGTAGAAAACTTGCCTGAGCGACTGGGGGTTACGAATGGCTCGGGACGAGTCTGGTAACCTATAAGCAACAAGTAAGTTGGAATTAAACCAAAGTCACTTGTAAATCTATACTTTAACTAACTTAGACTCTAACGCTCGTTTTGCGCTCACTGATTCGCTTAAGTCACTCGGGTACCCTCGGCTCCACCATTTTTAATAATTTAACCTTTACGAGTTTTAAGGCGATTCCTTCGCGAGTGTCTTACCAACTGCCTAACACACTTACCAAAAATGTTTCATACTTCAATTAGTCCTTTTTGGTCTTTAACCTATGTTTCAAAGTAAGGCGAGGGAAAAAGTTTCGTTCGCGAAACGCCGTTACTTGAAACGGTCGTTTCTCCTAAACCGTGCATCGGAATCGAACGAACTACATATCAAAACGAAGCTCGTAACATGAGCTATCTAAACATGGCAGTGGTCACAATCTAGCAGGGGGTTCTCGGGTCCTAATGCTATGCACACAAACAGTCCAAAGAAAATCGGACGTTACGACGGCTATGTTTACGTGATTTCCAAATTTTAACCCATTCACAAACAACCCAAATCAACCTCAAATCCCTTCATACAATCAAAGTCCATCCATATCACATCCTAACAGCCCCAAAACTCAATATTATGAACTTTATACTACCCTCAAACATGAACTAAAAGCTATACTTAAGTTCATTAACCAATAATCAAGATTTACAACTTCAAACTCATTACAAATCCAACCACACTCTAAGTATACAAGGATCATGCTCCTCATGAATTATAACAATCAAAACCATTCCTAATACTCAAAAGTAAAGCTAGGGTTTGAAGTTTTATACCTTCTTGAAGCTTTTAATCAATGAAAGATCCTTGGAAAGCCCATGGAAGCCTTGATCTATGCTTAAGCTACCTTGTCCTTACAAATAAAATCAAGAATCAAAAATTTGTTCTTGAAAGTTACTATTCACCCTAAACTTTTAGGAATTGATTAACTAGGTAAACCTTGGATTCTTGGATCCAAACTTATAGCATAACTAAGTTATGAATTATGGAAGCTAAAGAAACAAACCTTATAATTTTTGAAGGTGTGTAGCTTGAGTTTTTGAAAACTCCTCCTTGTTTTTCTTGAAAAGGCCGAGAGCAAGATGAAGAAGAAAGAGAGATTTTTGTGGTTTTGCTTTGATTTGATTTTTGGTTGGTTGTTTTTGTTTTGTTTTAGGTCAATTACCCATTTACCCTTGATTTTGTGTGGCTAATATTCCACCACATTTCCTTCCCTCTTATGTCATGCTTGCATCACTTTGTGATGTCATCACCCCTCCTTTGTCCTCTTTATATTGGTTGGATGACATCATCCCCCACTAATCCCTTTGATTAGCTTCTAATTGTTTGCCTAATGACCGCTGATCTGTTATACGGTTCGCTTAACTTTCGTTCTCGTTTCTCGTTTGAAGGATCATGCCCGGGATCTTATTACTTAGGTTCCCTTAACCTTTCTCAATACATTATATTCCTTTTTATGATCCTCTATTATAATCCTTTAATTTAAATCCTTTTTATCCTGTTACCTTATACTCAATTCTTTCCGTATCTATTGGATTTCCGGGAAAAATCAAAGTGTTCGGATTTGGATTCTGACGATCTTTACATACACTTATATCCCATATAAAGTACTAATAAAATCTCAGAATATCCATATCAGAACCCCTACATAGTGTGGCATGAAAAGTTTTCTCATTCAGCAAAAACACTATTCATAAGGGTTTCAAAAATTTCCAAAAATTGGGGTTATTACAGTCTCCCCTCCTTAAAAGGATTCCGTCCCGGAATTAAATAGAAAACAAATGGGGATACTTTCTTAGCATTACACTTTCTAACTCTCGAGTAAATTTTCCCATATTGTGGTCCTGCCACCAAACTCTGCCTAGTTTGATAATCCTTCCCCTAAGCACTTGTTCCTTTTCACTCTATAACCCTTCCTGGTTGCTCCATATAGGTTACGTCGGGTTGCATGTCTATGCGCTCATATGCCCCTATTTGTCTAGCATCCGAATTACACTTTCTTAACATTGATACGTGAAACACGCTATGACTTGCTACATGTTCTGGGGTAAGGCTAGCTCATATGCTAACTTCCCAATACTCCTTAATATATCCAAGGGTCCAACAATTGGTGGACTTAGCTTTCCTTTCTTTCCGAATCTCATCAATCCTTTCCAAGGGATACCTATAACATTACTAGGTCCCCTATTTCGTACTCTTTATCCTTTTGTGTCAAATCAACATACTTATCATGTCCATCTTGGGCTACTACCAGCCGTCCTCTGATTAGATCTATCATATCCTTGGTCCTTTAGACCACTGCTGGTCCGAGCATCTTGCGCTCTACAACTTCATCCTAACATAAGGGAGATCGATATTGTCTTCCCTCAAGGATCTCATAAGGCGATATCTCAATACTGACATATGATCTATTGTCGTAAGAAAACTCACTCCGTGTTAAGTGATCATTCCAATTTCTTTCAAGTCTATTGCACAGACTCTCATAATAGCTTTTATCATTAGAACTTTTGCTTCTTAATACCCATTCTTTTCCAGTTCGTAATCGCTACTACCTTCCGTTCCTAATATTATACTGGTTATACTTTTGCTCGTTAGCGTTCTATAACCTTTTAATAACCACGTCAACCTTAGTATCACGAATGTGTTCCCATTCCGCATACTACCACCACTTTATTACTCCTTTTTCAGTTGTTTCTATTTTCCAAAATTTGATCAATCAAATAGAAGTAAAGGAATTTGTTGAGAGATCACTATGATCATGAACACTTGTTATATCGCATAGTTAGTACAGAAGGTGGCCAGCCTTTAGTACTTGACAAGCAATTAAACAATAGCTGGTATCCTACTCGGCTTCTATCACACAGATAGATAGTCATTCGGCAATACCTCCCCTTCTGGAAGGGTTGTTCTTCTCAGCTTACATGAAATGAAAAGAAGAGAAAAGAACGAATGGAAGAGAATTGTATATATGAAAAAAATATACTGCCACAAAATATCCGGCTTGGAACCTACCTCTGAACTATAGAGGTTTGTCATAGGAGAACGAATCATATGAGTATTTATATCAACATCAAGTATTATAGCATCGTATTTCCAATGCCTAAATATTTCTATTCCGTCCATCATTCTATGGACCCATGCTCTTCATCGAGCTTATACACAATCACCTTTGAAACTCCCTCGACATCGAAAATCGAATCTGGGATCTCATTCTATACATCATCGTTACTAGAATTCTATGCTCGCACCGCAACCTTCCTCGTATAATAATACGACTCTCTTATTGATAAGAAAGAATAATTATTCACTAGGTAGATACTCTACTTAATTAGTCTATCAATGATAACTTATACACTACCACGACCCGATTAGTGGTACTCAATCTCAACACCCATTCTAATACAACTCTCACGGTTGTAATCATCTCACTACTCGCAGAATCATTGCTGCCTTACTATGGTCCACCACTGACCCACTGTAGTCATTCATTTTCCATGAAGTCTTAATAGCTAACCATACGGAGTCCATACATGTCGTATCAAATCCTTCTAAGGAGGTAACATAATCACCATTCATGATTCATGGAGTACACTCCTGATTCTGACATACATACATGACATGAAGCAGATAAAATTGCAGAACAGTTTCAATCAAAGCAACGATAGCAGGTTAATACCATTCTTAATCATATGCCTTAAATAGAAGACTTACTCAAAGGTTCGTTTAGTCCTTTTGAAATATGGTCCAGGCTCATTCTCAAGATAGTACCTTCTAAGATAGATAACCCACTCATGGCGATTACACGAATTAAACCTTTACTAACTACTATTACGGTTGGGTATTGCACAGTCATCAGAAGGAATGACAATCTTCCAACCCAAAATACAACCATCACAACTTTAACCATCATCACTGTATTCCTTTGGCACAAGCGCCTATAATTTTCCTTTTACCATTAAAGTGTCGGCCACCTCTTTGGCCTTTCCTGATAGTAATAGTTCCTTACAGTCAATGTCTTTTAACCACCTTCAACTAAATTTTCTACCTCATTTCAATCACAGCTTATGTGAAGATGTTTTCCTAAGAATCTGATGAGTAAAAAAAATAACACCATCTTTCCATAAGTTATTGCCTCAGTCTTTAGAGGTTAATCACTGTCGCGACTGACTCTCGATCGTACTTAGAACATCTTTTGTCTTAGGTCCTAATTGCCCTGAATAATTTCGACCTTTACTGGTTCGATCCATACTTTCTCGTGGTTTAACACGTGCCCCACTTGGCATCATTATAATTATGTCATATTTCCTTTATCAACATTTTTATTCTTGAGAATTTCGAATATTTCCTTTCTCTTATCATTATTTCATGAACCAACACAACATAAGCATTGATTTCAAATATCCCGTCATTCTGGATTCGCGTCTTCAGAACGAATCTTAACAACTTTTACAACTTAAATTCATAATTCATCATACTCGTCTGCCTTTGTTCTGGCTCTAAAGCTTTTACACTCTCTCCATAACCTTGGGATTACTTTCCCGAAAACAATTGGCTGAACTTTAATCAGTTTATCATAACCTCTGGCTCCGTGCCTTTCTTGGTCTTTCACCAGCGGGTGGTCTCTCTCTTGGGAGGGTAAGTGACAAAACAGTCTTTTGTGGTTCGTCAATCATTTAGAATCTCAAATGATTCATCTATTTCCTTTAGCCAGGCTCTTGCCTCGACTGGGTCAGCTTGTTCCTTGGAACTCTGAGAGCTTAGCGACTTAAAGGTCCTGAAAGAATTTCTCACCGCACTGTCTCCTCAGGGTGGTGGTTGGGGATAATAGTCTAAGTTCTTTTTAGACAGGTCCATGAATTGCCGTATAGGAGTACCGTCTCGGGTCTCCTTTCCTTACTCGACTTTTTGTTTCCTTAGTATGAAATGTTTCATCCTACTCCCCATAATTGGGGTCATCTTTTAATTTAAACTCCTCATTTTCCACTCCATTATGTCATGGGTTCCTTCTATCTTGATGGCGACCTCCCTGACTATCACGTTCAGGGTTTGCTCTAAATCTTATTCCTCAAATTATGGCTCTCATCTAAGTTCTCATCCTTACGCTCTTGAACTTTCGGAACCCAAATTCTATAGGAATACCTCATTATTCCCTTATCATCTTTCTCGATATTAATCTTTTATCTAATTGTTGGCTCTCTGCCTTCACTCATAACTTTTTCTGGCACAATATGCCCTTTTCCAATAATTCGGGCTGTATTGCAATCTCAAACAGCTTTTAGGTACCGGCTCCGGTTACCTTCACTTCTATTTCCATTTTCTCAAAATCTCTTATCACTTCTCCCAAAGACATTATCATCTTGAGTCTCTCCTTTTTACTAAGGGCATCAGCCACCATATTGGCTTTCCCCGAATGATAAAGAATCTCCCAATCATAATTCTTGATTAGCTCTAACCGCCTCCTCTGGCGTATGTTGAGCTCTTTCTACGTAAGAATGTACTAGAGCACTTATGGCTTAGGTAATTCTCGCACTTCTCTCCATACAAGTAGTGCCTCCAATCTTTAGGGTAAAACTATTGCCACGAGCCTAAGCTCATGGGCGGTGATATCAAATTTCATATTACCTTAATTGTCTTGACGCAGACGCGATTATCTTGCTGTGCTAAGAAGCACCCTAATTCCTTATGCGAAGCGTCACTTACAAATCACAAAATCTCCTTTTTCCATCCGGCAATGCCAGCATAGGGGCCATCACCAACCTCTGCTTCAGTTCTTGAAAGCTGTTCTCGCATTTCTCTGTCCATTCGAACTTCTCAGTCTTACGAGTAAGCCGCGTTAAAGGGGCTACTATCTTTACAACTTGAACGAACCTCCGGTAGTGACCGGCCAATCCTACCTCTGGTAGTCGACCAAACCATGGTCATCAATTCATCAGTGGTCCTTTATCCAATCCTGTCAGGATCCTCCATGGGATCCTCCTCAACAACTATCCCTTCTAGGACAACATCCTCAACCGCTACATCCTCAATATCAACATCATCCGGTCCTGCATTAGGACACTCTATCGGATCCACAATCAGATTTCCAATAACTAATAAAACATCATCGCGTTGTTGCTCCTCAACCTCAGGGTTCGGAGTTCCGCTACCATATACGATAACGAACTACGCTCCTATCACGATATTTATAAGGGTTCCCATAAGGGTTTTAACTGTCAGTACTACGTTAGGTAGCCCGACTATGAACTTGGCAAGAGTTCTTATTATCTTAGTGAACTTATTATCTTAACGTCACATCATCTCTGAGGTTTATAACGCTTAGCTCTGATACCATTTCTATAACACCCCCAGATCCGGGGTCGGGGATCCGGGTCGTCACGGTCTTTCTTTCCACAATATCACTTCACTTAATTAATAATAAATAACCTTATGCTGTGACCCCACACTAACACACACCACAACCCGTTATAGTCTCAGAGATGAAATTTAAATAAGTACAAGTCTTTGAATCCACAATTTAAAAGTTATTACAACCCAAAATGATTACTTGATAAATTTACAGTTAATTGCCATTATCTGCCACAAGTTATAATTATACATAATTGATTCTCAAAAGTAGATGGTCTGATCTACAATAGATCTACCTCTGCAGCTATAGCAGCTACAACATCAACGGGAAGACGCGGGACGCTTCCCACGCGCTTGCGCTGGGTCTGCTGGAGTCTGGCCATCTTTCCTAACTGTTGTTGTGTGATGAAGAAATAAAGCAAGGGTGAGCAGCAAGCCCACCAAAATAATATGTATAATGATTTACAATATATGAGCCTACTCATAATACTCATGAAAGTCTTGGTCAAAAGAAATGAACCAAGTTTGATATCTTAATGCGATGAAGTCGCAAAATATTCAGTATATATACATATATACTTTTCAAAATATTGGAAGTCCTCTTCCATGCATAATATACACAAAGTCCCAGTGTATAACTGTATAAAAAAATATCGTTGCAAGGTGATCTCATATATCTAACCTTGTCTCAACGTTTTTCTGAAAATCTTTGTCATTCATAAGACAATTATTAATTAGATATAAGTTTAAAAGATGAGGTTACCAAATACCCCAATATACTTATATCTTTCCCAATACTACTTGAACTACCACCGTTCAAGTTATAACCAGTTTCAAAAGTTCATCACATAGATGAGACTACAAGACAAGATTTGAATATATTCAATCTTTGAAATATTATTGAATGAAATAAAGTTACGAGATACTTTATTTAGTCCCGGTATATATATATATATCCACATATATATACCCCTTTAAACATTTCCTGGAACCTCTGTTATGTAAAGTATGAACAGAGTTTGAAACATCCAATGAATTTTGGAAAGGAAAAGAATTTTGGCATAAACCCGATATCTCGCTGATCAGGCAAAGATACCAATAAGTAACCTTTTCTACTGTAGATGGATGAATTCCTCACCGGTCATCACCCTGGCCGCATTAGGACCTCGCGCTCGACCGTACCCCGGCCCCTCACGCGTTGATGGACTGCCACCCAGCCACTTACACAATAATAGACCGTACCCCGGCCTGTCGCTTATGCCGACTCAATTAGATGGGCTTACTTCCCGAACATTGGGCAAGTAATCAATTCATTTACCAAAACTGCAACCTCGTTGCGAATATAAAACACACCACAGAGCCGGATTCCCCAGGTTTTGAGCGAGTATTTAAATCCCCTTAAAAAGGAAGATCTTAAATATAAAAATGAGTTTTGGGATCCGCTCTGACTTTTAAAAATCATTTTGAAGACTCGAAAACACTTTAAAGAGTGTTTGGAGTAAAGCTGATTTAATGAAGTAAATCAGTCCCCAGAATATTAGAAAATATCTGAATATTATTAATTAAATAATATTCCCATAAAGAATAATCTTTATAAAAATAATTGAAGTAGAAGTATTAAAATTTATACTTGAAACGAGTATTAAATAACCAAAGATATACTTATGTGAAAGTATTATCTTTATTTGAATAATCGAAAATAAGTTTGATTATTTACACCTTATTCTTTAATAAAATAAAGAATATATTTCAGCAAATAATCGGAGTCATAGATCCTCAAATGAATATTCAAATAATATTCAATAAATAATATAAACTGAGTCATAAACCCTCGAATGAATATTAAAATAATATTCAATAAATAATATAAAAGGAGTCATAAGCCCTCGAATGAATATTCAAATAATATTCAAATAATAAAATAAACTGAGTCATAAGCCCTCGAATGAATATTCAAATAATATTCAAATAATAAAATAAACTGAGTCATAAGCCCTCGAATGAATATTCAAATAATATTCAAATAATAAAATAAACTGAGTCATAAGCCCTCGAATGAATATTCAAATAATATTCAAATAATAGAATGAAGGTATCGAATAAACCTTATTCGATCCATAGTTTTAAAAACTATATCCATATATATATATATATAAATATATATATATAATATACTCGGGAACATCGACTCCCGGTTTAGAAATATGTTCACCTTTTATCCCCTATACTAAGGGTATACGCAACTACTTGCTTATTTCTAGCATAGGTATTATGCAACTATAAGCATTGAAATCAACAGATAGATAACCAGATTACGAAACAGACATGCATATATACCATATTAGCATGCTCCAATATATCGCAAAATTTGCTAATAACAATCATGCAATATCACAAGATAATGCATATACATATATTTACATCACAACAACAGTATAACGGGTAGAAAACTTGCCTGAGCGACTGGGGGTTACGAATGGCTCGGGACGAGTCTGGTAACCTATAAGCAACAAGTAAGTTGGAATTAAACCAAAGTCACTTGTAAATCTATACTTTAACTAACTTAGACTCTAACGCTCGTTTTGCGCTCACTGATTCGCTTAAGTCACTCGGGTACCCTCGGCTCCACCATTTTTAATAATTTAACCTTTACGAGTTTTAAGGCGATTCCTTCGCGAGTGTCTTACCAACTGCCTAACACACTTACCAAAAATGTTTCATACTTCAATTAGTCCTTTTTGGTCTTTAACCTATGTTTCAAAGTAAGGCGAGGGAAAAAGTTTCGTTCGCGAAACGCCGTTACTTGAAACGGTCGTTTCTCCTAAACCGTGCATCGGAATCGAACGAACTACATATCAAAACGAAGCTCGTAACATGAGCTATCTAAACATGGCAGTGGTCACAATCTAGCAGGGGGTTCTCGGGTCCTAATGCTATGCACAAAAACAGTCCAAAGAAAATCGGACGTTACGACGGCTATGTTTACGTGATTTCCAAATTTTAACCCATTCACAAACAACCCAAATCAACCTCAAATCCCTTCATACAATCAAAGTCCATCCATATCACATCCTAACAGCCCCAAAACTCAATATTATGAACTTTATACTACCCTCAAACATGAACTAAAAGCTATACTTAAGTTCATTAACCAATAATCAAGATTTACAACTTCAAACTCATTACAAATCCAACCACACTCTAAGTATACAAGGATCATGCTCCTCATGAATTATAACAATCAAAACCATTCCTAATACTCAAAAGTAAAGCTAGGGTTTGAAGTTTTATACCTTCTTGAAGCTTTTAATCAATGAAAGATCCTTGGAAAGCCCATGGAAGCCTTGATCTATGCTTAAGCTACCTTGTCCTTACAAATAAAATCAAGAATCAAAAATTTGTTCTTGAAAGTTACTATTCACCCTAAACTTTTAGGAATTGATTAACTAGGTAAACCTTGGATTCTTGGATCCAAACTTATAGCATAACTAAGTTATGAATTATGGAAGCTAAAGAAACAAACCTTATAATTTTTGAAGGTGTGTAGCTTGAGTTTTTGAAAACTCCTCCTTGTTTTTCTTGAAAAGGCCGAGAGCAAGATGAAGAAGAAAGAGAGATTTTTGTGGTTTTGCTTTGATTTGATTTTTGGTTGGTTGTTTTTGTTTTGTTTTAGGTCAATTACCCATTTACCCTTGATTTTGTGTGGCTAATATTCCACCACATTTCCTTCCCTCTTATGTCATGCTTGCATCACTTTGTGATGTCATCACCCCTCCTTTGTCCTCTTTCTATTGGTTGGATGACATCATCCCCCACTAATCCCTTTGATGAGCTTCTAATTGTTTGCCTAATGACCGCTGATCTGTTATACGGTTCACTTAACTTTCGTTCTCGTTTCTCGTTTGAAGGATCATGCCCGGGATCTTATTACTTAGGTTCCCTTAACCTTTCTCAATACATTATATTCCTTTTTATGATCCTCTATTATAATCCTTTAATTTAAATCCTTTTTATCCTGTTACCTTATACTCAATTCTTTCCGTATCTATTGGATTTCCGGGAAAAATCAAAGTGTTCGGATTTGGATTCTGACGATCTTTACATACACTTATATCCCATATAAAGTACTAATAAAATCTCAGAATATCCATATCAGAACCCCTACATAGTGTGGCATGAAAAGTTTTCTCATTCAGCAAAAACACTATTCATAAGGGTTTCAAAAATTTCCAAAAATTGGGGTTATTACATTCTAAGTCATGTTGATTACTAGAATGATATGCAAAAAAGGTTGGCTAATTGTAAACATTAGATGCCTTATAATTTTGTATAAATGAAATTGTGTCAACTGCTATTGAAACACTTTCAACGGATGATTTTGCAAGGCTTCGACGGATGACTCATGATACTCTCCATGGATGATCCAATAGAGACTCAACAGATAATCTAAAAAGTCTCGACGGATAACAAATTCAAATAGTAGTTGACAGCGACTTGATAGTCACATGGGTTGATTTTATATAAATGGAATGTGGCAGCCTTTGCAGGTTTATGAAAACAAAGAAGCATTTCCATTTCCATGCTTGAAGAAATACAAAGATGATGAATAGAGAGATGAAGAAACATGTGATTAAGACTTAGACATATTATTTTATATGTTTGCATTTTTCATATGTAACTTGGTGATATATAAACCAAGAGTATCACGTAGATTATAATTGATTGAACTGAGAAATAGAAAAAGCTGCATCTGTTAAGAATTTCTTTATTCTTTGTTTGTAACTTTACTTGTAAAAAGCTGTGTGCATTCTTGCATTACAAATTTCTCAATCAATATATATCTCTCGTAACGATCGAGAAATTATGATTGTTTTATATTATATTAAATGAGTATTATGTGATTTATGATGTTATAAATTATGAATGAACATAGAAAGTTATATGTTATATGTTGTATGTGTTTTGTGTGTTTCGGGTTTTTTTTGGGTATTTTACGACAAGTTAAATGGATTTATATTAAAAGTTATAATATTCAGGTTCTTTTTTAATAGCTGATATTTCATATAGAGAAATTGGCCTTATTTTGTATCATATGGCGTATACCATATTGATTTTCCGAACATCCAGTTAATTTAAAAAATGTTTAGTTCCGTGAAAATTAAATTTCCCGGGCCCCTACCAGGATGTTAAAGCCCACAAAAATCATTTCTTTTATAAAATTAAAATTATAGGACTTTCAAATATTCTATATTTTGGCATTTTTGGATTATTTCTAATTTTTGGAAAATTTTGACATGATTTTTGTATTTATTGGATTAAAAATTATTCTCCGTTAATTATTAATTTTTGGCTAATTATTTTATTAAATGATATAGTTAGGCCCTAAATAATTTTTGGCGTATTATTTTTATAACTACAAATACTATTTATTTATTATTTAAATATAATTTTAATTATATAAAAATCAGAAAAATATATTAAAAATCAGAAATTTCTCTCATATTAGGGTTAAGGTTTGAATTCATGTTCTTAGAATAATCAATGATTTTGAAGTGATCTGGGAAGCAAATAATGTCATGCTTGTAGTCAAATTGATTCTATTTTCAAGTTTTATCCGATTATGCCATAAAAAACAATCGCATATGTATGAAATTTTAAATTTGAAATTTAGGGTTCTTCACCCGATTTGGGGATTTTTGATTCATGAATCGTTTGTTGATTATGATGATATGGATAGCTTTATTACATGATTTGTAATTGATTGGTGTATAAAATTGATGATTTTAACCCCAGGAGTAGTATAATTGAATTCACGAGTTTAAGTATATTTTTGACTTAATTTTTCGAGCTTGTCTTTGATTATTGGTATGATTAGGTTACTGGGTTAAATTGTATGTATCATAAGCTTTTATTTGTGATGAAAATCATTGTATTTGGTTAAGAATTGAACCAAAACGTAGTTGGACGGAAAGTTCACCGACGTTGCTTCGGTTGTTGATCGGAGACCGTGTTCTGCAGAAGTTTTGGTGATGCCAAAGTTGTTTTTGAGTTCCTGGTGTCCTGTTGAATAGATGGGAAGCAAAAACGATTGAAAATTGCGCGGGTTTTGGCTGGGATTGGGATGCCCGATAATGACCGGATGTTGGTTTTCAGAAACCGGCGACGTGTTCATCATATTCCAGTCCCTTTTCCTCCCCCAAAACTACCCTTTGATCCATTCTGTTCCGAAGCCAAAACCAACATCATGTTCTGTGATTTATTTTTAAAAATAAATCCAAAAATCTAATTTTATTCTAAAAATTGATTTAGTTAATTATTGTAGATACTTACCTAAATTATTTTAATTCCAGAAAATTATTTTTTTTTTGTTATTTCAAAAATCTAAATTTGATATAATTATTTATAATTTATTTTGATTAATTATTTATGGATTTAATTAATTAATTAATTTTATCTATAAATAGTTAAATAAAATGTAATTAATTATAATTAAATTAAATAATGATTTAAAAATCATTTTGAGCTTTTAAAATTTTATGTAAAGGTATTTAAAATTTAATTAATATTATTATTAATTGAATTATTTTTATTTTATTCATAATAAATAGACCGTTTGTCCGTTTAATACGAAACGAACGTATCTAGACTCAGAAAAATATTTCGGTTCCATCAAAATACTTCCAAGACATGAATTCTTTTGTATCGAAAGGTCGCTTGAATTGCGAGTCATTCTGAGACGGTTATCGATCGGTAAATCATATTTCGACCCAATTTTAATTCTAAACGTATCGAGTCGAATGTTTTGACAAACTGGATTATATGTATTATATGAAACATGTCATACATGCCCTATGTGTTTATGTGTTAAGGTAAATTGTGAGTCCACGTGTCTGATAAACTTTATATGATTAAAGATAATCCTTATATGTTATTATCGGATGGGTAGACGATAAGGATAAGCGTATAGAATAGACAATTATAGATTATCGGTTAATTTAAATAGTATCTTTTATGATAGATACATATAGTTCAGGGAAATCAAAGTCAGTCAGTAATAGTGGAAGTAAAGCCTGATTATGCATGGTAATGAGATGAGTATATACATAGTAGAAGTGAACATAGCATGGTGATTGGAAGTTAGAAAGCCGATTAATTAAGGCAAGTATTCTCAAAGTTTCTTGTAATATTTTGCTAGTATTTCTTTCCTATTCTATGTTCAGAATAGTTAAATATTTTACATTTCACTGCAATTACTCTTAATTATGCAAGTACCCTTCATTATTGTTCATTTATTATTGATTGATCTTTTGAGCAAATACATATTATTCCGGGTTATTTGCGAACCCTGAATCTGGATGTTTTTATATCAAAATGATTTGACATCAAAATACTCTACGGACTAGATGGTTACGATGAGGGCCAATGATGGACTGGACCCGTTGTTTATGAGGCCAGAATGGGCCTGGGGCCAGAGATGGCTGGACCCTTTAATTACGGAGGCCATAGTACCTGGGTACTTTGTTATGTTGGTGGGTCTATATAGGTGGGTATAGATCCGTATTGTATCCTGACTGATCAACAGGGTATAGTGCATATGTTGGTTCTAGTGTCCAGTCTAATTTACTGTTATTCACCACTAACGACATTCCTTCTTGAATGGTTTTTATGATTACAAAACTGGACAAAGACCTGATTCAAGAGATGAATCAGTGAATTGCTCATTGCTTTTGGTTTATGATTGAGGGCTAATAAAGGCCAATATTTTATTCGTTCAACTACTTCAAATGAATAAATATGTTTATAAAATTATTTAAATATTATGTCCGGAAATTTATTTTGATATTGAAACCTGAAAATCAGTTGTGATACTTGCTAGACATTTTTGGCTCACTCTTGCTTTGTGATTTCTTATTTTTTTCAGTATCAAATGAGGATAAAAGTAAATAGCTCTTAATAGACAACAAAATTGGAGAGATCCCAGAGATTCCAACTACAAGAACTTGGAGATGTCAGAGTGAATAAGACGACGGAGTTAGTAAAGAGGTAATAAAACTGTATTTAGTTGTTAAAAGTTTTAAAAGATTAGATTCTTGTTTCATAATATAACCTGTAAATGATCCGGAATTGAGGGGTTATCTGTATATTCTTTTAATGTAGAGGTTTATATTGTTTAAAGTTATTTGGTGACAACCAATCCTGACCCCGGGATCTGGGGATGTTACAGGTTGGTATCAGAGATACAGGTTATTGGTCCCTAAAATAAGAGTAGGTGGAAGTAAGATAGGATTGATAGGTCATATTAGATAGGGAATACTCTAAGTATACTCATTTTGAGTTTGAGTTAAGTGTGAGTTAAGATTAGCAGGCCTGATATGGATTAGTAAGATAAGATATTGTTAAGATAGGTATGAGGCGAATATGTTGACACTATTAGTATATTGAGTACCCCGATCTTAGAGTTATGAGGAGTCAATGGCTCGACAGATATTGGGTAAACTACCCTGATTTCTATATGATTTAAAATGGATGTGAGATTGATTCTTTCAAGAATTTGTAAGAAAGGAGATATATGAGTTCTGGAATGATCCATCTTAGAATCGCGTAATGAGAAATGGTTATTAGTCTTTAACCAAGCGAGTCGATCGAAGAGTTAGACTTTCCAGTTTTAAAGGCACTCATCATGGTTGACCATAGATACTTTTGCGAGATGTTCTTGTTATTTCCAGTGATTCCTCGGGCACCGTGCAAGGAACGACACATCGAACTTACTAGGTATACGTAAAGTTAATAAGAGATAAGACCTTATTTACGGATAAAATATCGAATTGCGTTAATTGATTATAATTATGACATCAAGAACGACGAAGAGGATATCAAATATAGTACCAAATGTCAGCATAGGAGTTAGAGTTATGAATAAGATAGTATGCAACGGTAAATGGAATTTTCTTCGACTAGTGAAGGCGAAATGGACCCAAGGAGAGGCAGAAGATATACTGAAGTGGGTGGAACCTTATGTGTCCGATTCTTTAATTAGATACCTTATTAATAGAGTATGAGAACAATAACCAACTCATATAGTAATGACGATCAGGTGTGTGATTTTTAAAATTTTAAAACAAAGTTTTTGAAAATGATTTCTTAATAAAAATTTTAAAAGTTCTTTAAACAAAATCAGTTTTAAAATTTGGTTGTGAAATCACTACTTGAGTTTCTTGTTTGTTATAAGCAGTAGATTACCTGGAAGAATGGTTGATCTAGACTTAGTACTGTTAGTTCAGAGGGCCAAGTAGACCCGCTAATACGAAGAAGTTTAAAAATTTTCTCGAAAGAAGAGTGCAAACCTTGTTTAATAGTATCAACAACAAATTCAATGTGTAGAAACATTATTTACCCAATTCATGAAACTATTAAAGTTTAAAAAGATTAGTTGACCCAAAAGAAGCAAGAGGATGACTGAAGTAAATGGAGGAATCTTTCAGATGATTGAAGAAGAATATTATTCCTATCGATGGAGTCGGGGAGTTGCATGATCAATGGTTATTCTACGCGGCATAGACGAAATTAGAATCTATGACTATAAACCCCATAAGGACGCGATTATGGTCGAATTATTAAAGTATCGAATGTGGAGGCACAACGCTAAAAATACAAGACTTAATCAGTAGTAATTTATTATATTTGATCAATTTATAGAGGCATTTCCAAAGGACATTCCAGAGTTATTATATGACCTAAATTGTGAATATGTTACTCGAATGAGCCCTGAAAGTATACATAAGTGAAGTATGGATGGATACCAATGGTGTCATTCTTTTTTCTAATACGACAACATATATTCTTCTTGATTCTTGAATACACATGAGTTTTTTCATTAATAAGTCATATCAGGAAAGAAGGAAAGAAAATTTATTGTATCCCTTTCAAATTAGTTCTTTTCTCAAAATATTGCTCTTTGATTGAGACAAACAGTGTTATGGTGCGACACTTTGTCGAAATGATAAAGATTTTGATGGGACGCCACCTAATCATGTGATGTATGCTATATAGTATGAAAGACTGGCCATCTTGAGTACCAATATGGTTGTCTCATTCATTTTTAAATCATCATTCATTCTTTTTTCCTTAATTATGATTTATTGACTTATGGATCCTTACAATTGTTTCGTTGTACTATTGTTCTTTACATAATTTTTCAATCATAATCATACACATAAAATTCTTTTCTTGTGTAAAGTCTACTCTTTGAATCTTTAAAAGAAGTAAAATAATCTCGTGTAGCAGATGTAATTACCTGTTGAGTATAGAGATGATTGCAAGACAATAAATGGTGGACAATTACGCATAAAGAAAAATTGATATGTAGATAATGTGGTTAACGAAGACATCAAATCTGAAACGGATATTTGTTATGCATGATATATTTCAAGTCTAAGATTTTGGCGGGAAATGGATTAGCTAGCGAACCGTATTAGGTAAATTAACCATAGAAATAAGAAAGTAAAGTCGCGTACACCAGATAAAGCAAACAATTGATTGAACAACAAAAGAAGATGAATGAATTCTTAATGATGAACTATATGAGTGGTTAATACGTTAAAAAGGTGAAGCATACCTCAATCATATGGAAGATGCTTGATATACGGGTTTGAGAATTGTAGAAATTTTAATTACAAATAAATTTCAAGTGTGCTCTTCAAAGAATTGTTAGGCTTTTCAACTCACGTAAGTGAGTTATGGTGAATTTGACGCTTCTAATTGAGCCAGCGACGAAGGTTCCGTATGGAAAGACATAAGTAGAGATGAAGAGATGATGACTCAACTGCAAACTCTTTTAATGGAGTAATGTCTTAAAACCAATTAAATTTTCATAAGATTATGATAATGTTTGTTGAGACCATGTGTTGGTTATCATAAGTTAAACAAGTTAACTAACGAGAATAAATACATATTATCAAGAATAGATGAGTTGCTCCATCAGTTGAAAGGTACAGTATTATCACTTAAAAAGTAATTATATACAAGTGTCAATAGTAAAAAATGAGATTAATAGATATTCTTAAAATGGATTTGTGAACAGGTATAAGTAATATGAATTGTAATTAGAGAGTTTGGATTGAAAGATGAACTAGAAGAATCCTGAAATAAATGAGTAAAGATTCTAAGGAATAGTAGAATAATTTTTTATTCATTAGTAGGATTCTGAAAAAAAATTGAGGAAGGATATGGTTATATTAATTAGTTGTTTATTTATGCTATGTCATTTAATAGTATATATGGTTATCAGCATGATATATTATGAAGTATGGGGAAATGATGTGGTTGGTGGATGATAGTGGATTGATATGGTTGTTGGTTGTTTGGTTGATTGTTGGTGTCGGCTTGAGTCCGAAAGGTAATCAATAATATTAGGAGATGATGTCCAAATTTTCATAAAATACCCTGCTTTTAAAGATTGAAAGTATACTTCCGTATGTTATTGATATTCATGTTGATACTCCAAATAATTGTGATCTCAGTTCTTGAAAGAGGTTATTATAGCCAAACTGACTTTATATAATTGGACTTTGATTTCATTTAGCTAGTCATCACTTGGTTCAAATGATCAATTAAAAGAGTTAATTGATTAATTTTATAAACTAATGGTCAGCTAGATGGAAATCAATTCCAATTAGATTAAGTCAATACAGCACGTAATTTTCGGATCCGAAATCAAAGAAATTAGAAATTTGGAGAAAGTAAGGACACCAGTAGAATTTAGAAGTTTAGCATAATTAGCATCATGTCACTGCAAGTTTTTGTGAGGCTTTATCTAAATAAATATGCCTTTTTTGCAATAGACAAGAGAAATAAAAGTTAATTGTACAAGTAGGTGAGAAGAATGTTTTCAAGAATTAAAGGCTTGATATAGAGCGGGAGAAGTAAGAAGGAAATAAAGAGGGAGAGGGAATAAAGACGAGACTGGTAATACACTAATGTTGATATGGTTAGACAATCAAAGAGATTTTACCATCTGTAATAATGTTTTATGAAGGGCTTGAATGTGTACCAATATCGAACTACAAAGTAATGAAAAGTATTACAAAATACTAGATAACTTGGAAACACAAATATCCGACGTATGGTAAAGATTGGCAACGATAGTATGTGGCCTAAAGACGATGAGGTATTGTTTATATAGGGAAGAGGGTATATAACTTAGCCAGACCTAGATAATTTGAATCATATCTTCATTCGAGAAAGTCAAATATGAGATAGAGGATAGTTGGAATTGGTTAGGAATGATAGTGTGTGATTAGCAGTTATTTTAGCAAATCTAATTAGGTAGCTGCTAATTCAGCGAAAAGAAAAGATGGACTATGATAATTTTATTAGCAAGAGTAGTAGAAGAGTTCAAATAGTTATGAATTGAAAGCTTTATCCCAGAGTTAACCACTTGAATGGTTTATTTGATAAAGAATCAATCAGTACTGTTGGGAAGGAGAATTCCCTTATGTTAAGAAGAAATAATGAGTCAGGAGAATGGAGAACTTAAATAGGAAAGGAAGTGGAATCAAAAGGATGATAAATATATTTTATAAAATTGTTAGGATATAAGTTATGGACGTCATGTATAATAGAGCTAAAGTAAAGGGATTTAATTAAACATCGGTCACTTAAGATAAAGAATTCATTCTGAAAATATGATGAAATACTGAGAATTAAAAGAAAATGTTGATTAACTTGATATGAGAAAGGAGACAGTGGAACATATAAGTAAATGTTATATATACTGAAGAATCAAAGCCAATATCAAAGGTTGAACATATCATTGTAACCGTTTTGAAAATGGGTATAGCTCATTAAGGGGCAATATAGTAGAATCACTTGAGAACCAAAGCCGAAGGAAGCGTTATTTGAATTATTATAGATATGTTAACCAAACCTAATCATTCTCTTATTAATGAATACTTTATTCGAGAAGTAGGTTCGGTATTGCTTAAAGGAGATTATGGTACGTCATCAGATTCAAGTATAGATTGTAATTGATCGATATTGTTAGTGACTTAAAATATTGGTCGAGATATTGAGAATGTTGTGAACTATGTTGAATCGAAATAGTATAAACCACCCAAGGATAAACAAGCACAAGGTAGAGCAATCTAAAGATAGGAATTTGGATAAACATTGGTCATTCGAGAAATTCAAGTTGTTCAAAGAATATGATAAAGTACATAGATGTAGAGGAAGACTTTCTGATAATATGGCTTAAAGACAAAAATGAATGTTATATGTGGAAGAACGTCATAGAAGAGCATTGCACTAAATTCTATATCGGGACTCCCTAGAACCAAATAAATAATAATAAGATGGGTTAAAATATATGTGCGATATATCCAGGTTAGTATATTTTTTTCTAAATAGTAAAAGATTTTTGCTCGATGAATATATTCGATTGTGATTCAAGGAAATTAAGGTATGATAATAAGCTTGTGCATCACTCATATGGGGTTGAGATTCTCTCTTTAATTCTAAATTCTAGAGTTGATTTAGGAACGTCTAGAAACTGAAGGCACCATGGTCTCAGTATATCATTCGCAGATGAACGAAAAGAGTATGGGAGCGATTAAAAAGCCTCGAATACGAGTGGAAGCGTGCATAGCATGGATTATTAGAATTAGAAAGAAAAAAAGGTTAGTGTTGGCCCTTTTGAGATAATAAGATACGCAGGAAGATTGTGAGTGAACTGGCTTTACCGCCACACGTGTAGCAAGTTCATAGGGTGTTTATATGTATAACCATGAAGAGTAATTTAGCTTCGTTATAAATAAAATGGAGACGTGAGTCAGGTTGTATGAGCAACTGATAGAATATGATGTCAGCAAGAGGCTGTTGAGTAATGATTGTTATGGTAAGTAAAGTGTAGGAATTTTTTTTAAGGTTATGAAAGTTGTAAGGTTGAGAAGTCAACCTGAGGAATTGTAAGTGAGATACTTAAAAAGTATCATCAGATGTTCCTTAGCGTGATTCTGAGGACGGAATCCTTTTAAGGGGGGAGGATGTAACGATCGAGAAATTACGATTGCTTTATATTATATTAAATAAGTATTATGTGATTTATAATGTTACAAAATTATAATTGATCATAAAAAGTTATTTGTTATGTGTTGTATGGGTTTTGTGTGGTTCCGGGTTTTTTCCGGGTATTTTATTACGATTAAATGGATTTATATTAAAATTTATAATATTCAGGTTCTTTTTTAATAGCTGATATTTTGTACACATAAATTGGCCTTATTTTGTATCATATGGCGTATACCATATTAATTTTCCGAACATCCAGTTAATTTAGAAAATGTTTAGTTCCGTGAAAATTGACTTTTCCGGGCCCCTACCGGAACGTTAATGCCCACAAAAATCGTATTTTTATTTTTATAAAATTATAGGACTTTCAAATATTAAACATTTTTGCATTTTTGGACTACTCGTAAGATTTGAAATTTTTTGACATGATTTCTGTATTTATTGGATTAAAAATTATTCCTAATCAATTATTAATTGTGGGCTAATTATTTTATTAAATGATATAATTAGGCCCTAAATAATTTTGGGGGTATTATTTTTAATACTATGAATACTATTTATTTATTATTTAATTATTATTTTAATTATATAAAAATCAGAAAAATATATTAAATATCAGAAGTTTCACTCAAATTAGGGTTAGGGTTTGAATTCATGTTCTTTAGATTAATCAATGATTTTGAAGTGATCTGGGAAGCAAATCATGTCATGTTTATAGTCAAATTGATCCTCTTTTCAAGCTTTATCCGATTATGCCATCAAAAACAATCGCAGAGGTATGAAATTTAAAATTTAAAATTTTGGGTTCTTGACCCGATTTGGGGATTTTTGAAACCTGAATCGTTTGTTTATTCAGATGATATGGATAGCTTTATTACATGATTTTCAATTGACTGGTGTATAAAATTGATGATTTTAACCCCAAGAGTAGTATAATCGAATTTAAGTGTTTAAGTATATTTTCAATTTAATTTTTCGAGCTTGTCTTTGATTATTGGAATGATTAGGTTACTGGGTTAAATTGTATGTATCATAAGCTTTGATTTGTGATCAAAATCATTGTATTTGGTTAAGAATTGAACCAAAACGTAGTTGGCAGGAAAGTTCACCGGCGTTGCTTCGGTTGTTGATCGGAGACCGTGTTTTGTAAATGTTTTGGTGATGCCAAGCTTGTTTTTAAGTTCCTAGTGCCTGTTGAACAAATGCGAAGCAAAAAAGATTTAAAATGGGGTAGGTTTTGGCCGGGATTGGGATGCCGAAAAATGACCGGACGTCGGCCGGATTTCTGGGTTTTCCAGAAACCGGCGATGTGTTCATCATATTCCGGTCCTTTTTCCTCCCCTAAAACCATCCTTTGATCCATTCTGTTCCAAAGCCAAAACCAACATTCTGTTTCTATGATTTTGTTTTAAAAATAAATCCAAAATTCTTTTTTTTTATTATAAAAATTTATTTAGTTAATTATTTTAAATATTTAATTAAATTATTTTAATTCCATAAAATTATTTTCTTTGTTATTTAAAAAATCTAAATTTAATTTAATTATTTATATTTATTTTGATCAATTATTTATGGATTTAATTAATTAATTAATTAATTTAACTAATTTTATCTATAAATAGTTAAATAAAATGTAATTATTTTTTAATTAAATTAAATAATATTTAAAAAATCATTTTGAGCTTTTAAAAACTTAAAATAAAGGTATTTTTAATTCAACTAATATTATTATTAATTGAATTATTCTTATTTTATTCATAATAAAATATTTTATTCTTATAAATTAGCCCCATAATAATGTTATTATTAATTGATTTAGTTTATTATTTTAAATATTTAACTAAAATATTTTAATTCCAAAAAATTATTTTCTTTGTTATTTCAAAAATCTAAATTTGATTTAATTATTTATTTTTATTTTGATTAATTAATTATGGATTTAATTAATTAATTAATTAATTAATTTAATTAATTTATATATAAATAGTTAAATAAAATATAATTATTTATATTTAAATTAAATAATGATTTAAAAATCAATTTGAGCTTTTAAGAATTTTATATAATGGTATTTAAAATTTAACTAATGTTATTATTAATTGAATTATTCTTATTTTTCCATAATGTGCCTGGGTACCTTGTTATGTTGGTGGGTCTATACAGGTGGGTATAGTTCTGCACTGTATCCTGACTGATCAGCAGGGTATAGTGCATATGTTGGTTCTAGTGTCCAGTCTAATTTATTGTTGATCGCCACTAACGACATTCCTTCTTAAAAGGTTTTACGATTACAAAACCGGTCAAATACCTGATTCAAGGGATGAATCAATGAATTGTTCATTGCATTTGGTTTATGATTGAGGGCTAATAAAGGCCAATATTTTATTCTCTCAACTACTTCAAATAAATAAAGATGTTTATAAAATTATTTAAAGATTGTGTCCGGAAATTTCTTTTGATATTGAAACCTGAAAACCAGTTGTGATATTTGTTGGGCATTTTTGGCTCACTCTTGCTTTGTGATTTCTTATTTCTTTCAGTATCAAATGAGGGTAAAAGTGAATAGCTCTTAATAGACAACAAAATTGGAGAGATCCCGGAGATTCCAGCTATAAGAAGTTGGAGATGTCAGAGTAAATAAGACGAGGGAGTTAGTAAAGAGGCAATAAACTTGTATTTAGTTGTTAAAAATTTTAGAAGGTTAGATTCTTGTTTCATACCATAACCTGTAAATGATCCAAAATTGAGGGGTTATCTATATATTTGTTTTAATATACAGGTTTATATTATTTAAAGTTGTTTGGTGACACCCAATCCTGACCTCGGGATTTGGGGATGTTACATCTCTGGTGGAAAAGATTAATCCACCAAATGTTTGTAGATCTTTGTGTTTAATTACTTTGTGTCTTGAATATATATTTTTCATTTTCGCACACTTGCATACTCAAAGACATATATATTTTGGTAAAGAGTTTTCTTAATTTCCAAAAGAAACCAATAATTACATTCAACCCCCCTTCTGTAATGCTATTGTTAGATTGTTTGGGAATAACAATTTGTATCAAAGCAAGCTCTTGACACACTAAGAGTTTAAAGATCAAAACGACTAACAATATGAGTAGGAAGGATGTTGCAGTGAAGATCCCTTTTCTGGATAAAGAAAACGATCACCATTGGAAGGTGAAAATGCACATGCATCTTCTCTCTCAAGATGAAAGGTATGTTGATTGCATTGAGAAAGGCCCTTATGTTCCTCGAAGAACTGGTAAAGATATTGAAGGAGCTGTAAGTGAAGGGTTTTTAGCACATAAACACAACAAAAACGTAAATTTAAATCTTAAAAAAAGGAAACCCTCCGCAGGATCCATGCAAAAAATAATATTTAATTCGTAGTTCAGTATGTTTACCTTAAGAAGCTTTACGTTAATGGAAAGATGGAGGTCTTGAATGATCACCATGTAGCCCGTTGCTGGAACGATCTACGCCTTGAAGGTATCCACACGAATGATCGCCCGGAGGATGGGTGTGTACTAGCACGTTCTTGAGGCCGCCTTCTTGCTCTCTCTATCTCTCTTCAAGCTGCTAGGATTTATGTTTTATCAAATAAAATGTGTAACCCTAATTCTATTAGAAAAAGATATTATATAGGCAAGAGCTATTGGGCCTCCAACCCTAAACTTAATTTTAGAGTTATTATTATTATTAAATTCAAAATTCTAATTATTGTATTATTAAGTCTCACTTAATCATCCAATAACTTAATTTCGGATTTAATATTAAATTCGAATTTCCTATTTATTTAATTAAGTCACACTTAATTAATAACAAATAATTCGAATTACTTACATTTAATTTAAATCCGAATTTAAATTGAATAATTCTCCTATCATTCTTTGTGCGACCCTTTAGGTTATTATTACGTTGGCAACAATTTTAAATCTAATTTAAAATCATAAACAATGAGCGGCATCTAGGAATATATCATTGTTACCCAAGTAATAATAATTAAATCGGTGATCGATTAAACCTTTTGTGTATAATGTGTAATGTACTATAATTCTTTTAACCATATATTATAGATTAAACTCGAGGCATGTTATGTATCATCCTCTTCATAATTTAATCCAGGTTTCCTTGATCGATGAGTAGACTATAACATCAAATCAATATTTGAGCATGGCCATGCATTTCATATTCTAACTCAAACAAGAGGCCAATAATATCACTCCTAAAACAGGAGGGTTAAATCCTTTCTAGATCATTCATATTTCTCATATGATTCATAATATACCCAATATACACTTTTATCATCACCCGGTCAAAGGTAACTTTTAATGCAACCAAAGTATATGCAATAACTCAAATTTTTGAGACCTTGTAAAACGTTTAATGAATAGTAACCCTGATAGACGGGAAAAACTTTTGAGCCCACACTATGTAGTGCATGAGAAAATGAGTTTCGGAATTGATATTACGACTATACGTACCAAATGAGTGTATGTAAACGCTATTAGTTTTTGAAGAAAACGAACTTTGAAAAACGACCGTATTTACGACTTATCGAGAGTTACGAGAACCACAATATAATTACGAGATGAAAATCCTACGGATTTATATTCAAATAGGATAAATAAAAATATAAGGAATAAATACGAAAGGAATTACATCGCGAACCATTTACGAGTAAATATTACGGAGAACGTTTAAGTAACCGAGCAAACGCGTAAACGATTAAATAAACGTAACGCACTAACTAAACCATGGTAAGAAAGTAACCATGGTTACTTCATCAAATAGTGAGCTAACCATAGGATGACCAAGCTAGCTAGCAAAATAGTGTGCTAAGGAAGCTAACCTTGTAGTTAGCTTGTAAGCTAGCAAGCTACAAAGATTTGTCTCCGAGATTTGCTACAAAGAATAAACCTAGAATGCTATACTAGGAAGAATAAAATCAAGTTGCAAGATATCAACTCACCTTCCTAGAAGCAACCTATCCAAAGCATCCAAGAGAAGCAACCAAAGTAGGAAAATACCCCCATCCCCATTTGTTCCATTCGGCCCTATTGAAGAAAAAAAGGAATTCAAATTCCAAACTCCAAGTTCAAGCTCTTGTAAAATCACCCAATTAATTCCCAAGCCTCCTAGCAACTAAACTAAGGTAAGAAAATTCTTTCATCTCTTTTTATCAAGGTTTGATGGGTGGAATAAATTCAAGAAACTCACTAGTGGATAGTATGAATAGTAACCTCTCTTTGGTTTCTTGATTTCAATGGTGGTTTTAGGTTCTAAAAATCATACCAAGCACTTCCAAGCCTCCACCATCCTCAAGCACACATCTCAAGCTTTCAAGAAAGGTAAAAATCTTTGGCCCAACTTTATTTAAGGTTCATTTTTAAGATCCATTTAGTATGTGGTAGTAAACCTAGCTTACTAAGTAGTATTGATGAAATCTTGGTGTTTAAGTTAAGTAGATTAAAGTTGGTTGTTGTTGCCTCAAGAACATGATTTTCTTGAGAGGAGTTTATGTGTTGATTATGATATGATGATTGTTGGTGGTTGTGTTAATAGTTAGGGTGTAAACGAAATCCCGATCGTAAACGTAACTTCGTTAAAACCAACAAATCGTAACTTTAATTTTCTGCAGAAAATCCCGAAGTTGTAAACTTTAGATTCTTGAAAATAACATTTTTTTAGGATAGAAAATGTTATAAGGATCGTTTACGCGCTTGAATCACTTGATTCTGATTTACGGATCAAAAGTTATGGTCATTTTAGTAAAAGTGATTTACGCGACAAAAACTGTAACAAATTACCAACTTTGAAAATATAAAGGATAGAGTTAAAAGTATTCATAAATCATGAAATTTTTACAGACAGTAAAATATTAAGTTTCCTAACTGCTATAAAAATTTCAAGTAAAAATAATGATTTCCCAATTTTATAAAAATGCCGGAGCCGAGACCGCGCGAGTAGAAACTGAGAGAATCCATAAGCGGAGCCAACAACGATAATGAGAATGAACCCAAGATACTTAGGAAAATGAAGTGACCACAATGTGAATATGACTTAAAGGAATAAATAAGGGTAATATAAGTTGAGCGGGAGCATGACAAGTAGTGCATGAGTGCGAGTTGCCGTAAATTAGGACGGAACCTAACGAAATGAAATGTGTTTATGGTTATAGATTTCCGAGCGGAACCTAGAGCATCCTCCACCTCGAGATACCCAGGCAAGTTTACGAACCCAACTCCATTTTTACTGTAGTGTTGTGAAAGGATTGTTTTACTATCACCGTATAAATACCATTTTTGCCATGATACATAGTTGTTGAATTTCGCATAATAAAGCAATGTTGTACGATAAAGTATATATCATGAAATGTTTATTCCGCTTTAAGCGTGACATATTATATAAGACCGAGAGTCGGTCAGGATTTAAAATAAAACCCGGGAATCATTCCAGAGATATTATAGGACGATTATAAGTCCATAGTAGTACGGTTTAAAAGGGACTCATCATCCATTTACGAAACATTAAAACACCTCGAACTTTTATTAAAACGATTTCCCAACGATCATATTCCCTCAACTATATTTTATTGTTCGGATAATAAATATTATATACATATTCCTTTATTATGGGAGTAGTATACTCCAACGTTGATTTATTTCAAACCCGATTAATCATTATAGATTATTAATTATGTAGACACAAACTAGTTGAGGAATATTATTTTAAATAAATCTTTTAGAGAGTAAACTCATTCGAGGTATGATTAATATCAATTATCATTTAATTATTTATCGACTATTATTTAATTAATTATCATTTATTAAAGGGTTTATTATTGATGTAAAAATTATAGATCCTGATTTAAAACATACTTTCTGATTTCGGAATATCATTCGAATAATTTTAGATCGTCGGTGAATATTATCCCGACTTATTAATATTTTGAATATAGTTTCAAGGAGAAACTTTTCCCCCTTATTGATTATCTGTTGACAACGGTCAACTCACATCCTTAGTACTTCCTCCGAAACTTTCGGAAGTACCTATATATATATATATATATATATATATATATATATATATATATATATATATATATATATATATATATACAGTAAAGCTATGCCTATCAACAAGCAAAACACTTGGAGGAACTTCGATGTGGTTCGAGTTCTCGAGATATGATAGGATTTCCTAAAGGACAAGGGAGGGGTAGAATCCAAGTACTTCATGTATTGGATAGGCTACTGGTACCGTAGGAGACGGTACAATATGTACCTATGGACCTACGAAGTGTGTGTATACCCGAAATGAGGACACATAGCCCGTATGTGGCAAGGGTGATACCCGAGAGATGACGGTTTCGTCCTTCTACTAGTAGAAAAGGTTAGTTTTATCGCAGTACGACTGATCATCGTATGCGGTGTCTCCAGTGAATGTCCAAATTCTTCCAATTGGAATTGTGATGCAATACCGTAACCCAAGCCTAGGTGCTGGGATTACTATTAAGATATTTGCAGGTTATTAAAAACCACCATTAATGAATTATTTCATAAAAAGATGTGTATCACCAAGGAAAACTATTTTCGAATAAAACATGAATATCATATATGATGTTATCATACAGTCATTTTTATACTGTACATTATTATGCTGGGCATTATAGCTCACACTTGTTTTTTTAAATTGACACCACACAACAGTGAATCAAGATGCCTGCCATGAGAACTACAGCCAGGAAACAGGTAGGAAATGGCCAGCTGTTCCGTAGATTGTTTGGTATTGTACCACAGGTAGTCAGAATAAGCTGGATTAGTTTTCAGTTGTTTATAGTTCGGCTTATTTATAAGTATGATTTATGTAAGGTAAGAAATAAGAAACGTATATTTGGCCGGCGGACTAGCCTTACCTAAAGGTCACTCCCCGGTAAGACTAATTATATTTGGGTTGTAATAAAAATTACTCTAGTGATGATGGTTCGTTTCCAAGATAATAACATATAAGTGTGTGTGTGATAAGTGTGGGGTCGTGAAGCGTGAGTATTTACATATTGTAGTGTGAGTTGTGTGAGTTTAGATGACGTGGCTTCCGAGACTCCTGACCCCGGGTTTTGGGGTGCCACATAAATGGTATCAGAGCCTTAGGTTATCAAATCTTGGAAACGATAGGACATAAAATACGTAAACATAAGAATAATAAAATAATCAATTAGAGTTCAAGTCGAGTTCGTCGTCGGGCTACACGGGTAGTCTTGATCGTTTTACCCTCAAGGGAATTCCAACTCTAAATTAGTAACACCTTGCCTATTGTGTCATGTACCAGTGGAGCTTAGAAGGGAGGTTGATCCTGTTGATGATGTCATGATTCCTGAGCGTGAACCTATTCCCGAGCCAGAGAGCCCACCCATTGATGATTCAGATGATGACCCTACTGAGATGTCCTAGAGGAGGAGACTGAGCTTCCTGTCCCCGTAGCTAATGGCGTAGTCTGGAGGGATGTAGAGATGTACCCTCACCAGGCTATTCACTCTCCTACACCACCCCAAAGGATCCAGAGCCCTATGTCCTATACTAATGATGATGATGAGGAGGAGGCGATACGCGCACAGTTCCAAGAGGACCATAACATATCATCTAGTGACCCAGATTCTCCTCTACCACCACCGGCGACCATGTATATAGCCGTACACGACTGGATAGTGGGTGAGCTTAACGCTGAGATCACTGCGGCATCTACTCGCATTGCGGAGTTATGCCAGGCACTGACAGCTGAGAGAGCCACCCGACTAGGATACCCAGGAGATTTCAGAGCTGCTTCCCCAGCTATAGCCCATAGAGAGATCGATGGGATCGAGCTCTGTACCAGGGTTCAGATGAGGATGACATCAGTGGGAGGATATATCCCGGTAGTTGATGCAGAGCTGATGATTGCAGGAGCGATGAGGAGGGTGCGTGACCTCACTCGCAGTGATAGTGACTGAGAGACTAGTGACTAGATATAGACCTTGAAGAAGGCTGGGTGACTTATCACCAATTTTGGTAGGATAGCTAGTAGTAGATAGCGTTCCTAGCCCTTCAGGGTACACGGCTTATGTATTTTCATTTCAGTATTCAGAACTAGTAGTGATAGATTGTAATCAGGCATGTATGAACTCGGCTAGTTGTTTCATCCCCAAGATATAAATGGGAGATCTTATTAATATATATCTAAGCAGTTATTAAGAAATGATATTTATATTATTGTACTTTATAAAACCTGCTAGATAATAAATGACATGCTTACATATGAATAAAATAACCCAACTGTTATAATTACAATTATGTTGACCAATTTTCATTATCAGAACAATGTCACCCCGTAGAAGAGGAACCAAGGCACAGCCCGCAGAATCTGTTAACCAACAACGAGGTGACCCTTTAGTAAATGAGGAAAGTGAAGAAGACTTAGACTATAATGAATATGATGAGGAAGAATATGTAGAAGAAGAGGCAGAGGATACCCATCAGGGAGGAAACCCCATGAATGAATTTATGGAACTGTTAAAAGCAAATCTGAACCAACAGCCTATTCCACCAAAGCCACATGCTACCCAACAGACTGCAGCTACTGCCTTTAGAGCCTTCAAATCTCTCAAACCCCCAGAGTTTCTAGGATCTGCCGACCCCATTGAAGCACGGGCCTGGCTCAAAGAAATAGAAAAGTCCTTTGAAATACTAGGTGTTGAGGAACGACATAAGACCATTTTCGCTTCTTACATACTGAAAGGAGAAGCTAACTACTGGTGGAAGTCCATGGGATAGATTTACCCGACTGTTCTTAGACAAGTACTTCCCTAGGTTTATGGAAACCCAGATGAAGAATAGGTTTCTGGAGTTAAAACATGATAAGATGACTGTGGCAGAATATGAGGCCAAATTTACTGAGTTGTCGAGATTTGTGCCTGAGTTTGTGAATACTGAAGAAAAGAAAGCGTGAAGGTTTCAGCTTAGTCTGAAATAGTGGATACAGAACTGAGTAGCAGTGTTAGAGCTAACAGACTATGCCACCTTAGTACAGAAAGCCTCAATTATCGAAGCTAGCAGTGAGCAAATTGTGAAGGAGAAGGAAAATAGGAAGAGGAAGATAGGAAGCCAAGGAATAGGAACCGGGAACAGGAGCCTTCCAAGCAGGTTCATCAGGGGAGCAGTGTCCCAACCTGCACGAGGCCCCGGATTCAGAAAGGTCCCGAGTGAGAGCATTAGCCTGGGCGGCGGACAATCTAGGGAAACATTTCATAGCCAACCCCGTGCCCCAATACCATAGTGCTAGACCTGTAAGAGAAGACACCTTGGGATATGCAACCAGACAAGAGCCCCTCTGAGACGTTACCGATGTGACCAAATCGGACACCTTGCCAACAGCTGCACCCAGTTTATTGTAACGTGTTTCCAATGTGGAAAGGTATGACACATGAAGAAGGATTGCCCAACGTTGAAGCCCCCAGCCTCAGGGATGAGCAAAGTTGCATCCAACCGACCCCCAGCTGCTAGGACCTTCAACATGACTGTTCAGGATGCTGTCTGAAACATTGACGTGATAGAAGGTACCCTTTTGTTAAATTCCGAACTTGCAAATCTCCTATTTGATTCTGGAGCAACCAAGTCTTTTATATCCCAAGATTTTGCTAAAAAGTTAAAACTTAATTCCATACCCTTACTTGAGATATTACGAGTGGAAATAGCAAACAGAGAAATAATCCCTATAAATCAAGTACACCCTAAGTGCAAGTTGAAATTAGAAGAGAAGATCTTCGAGGTCGACCTAATCCCATTCACGTTAGGAGAATTTGATGTAATCTTAGGAATGGATTGGTTATCCAGTAACGGAGCGCAAATAGATTGTGAATGGAAGAAAGTAAAGATAAGAGTGCAGAATGAAAAAGGAGTAGTGTTTAAAGGTCAACGACAGAACCAGAAATTTCTAACCATGCTTCAGGCAAAAAGATTGTTAAGGAAAGGTAGCGAGGCCTATTTGGCTTATATGATAGATACTAAGAAGGAAATCCCTAATATACAGGACATACCCGTAGTAAACGAATTCGAGGATGTATTCCCAGAGAACTTACCAGGATTACCACCTGACCGAGAAATAGAGTTCGCTATAGAGTTAGCACCAGGAACGACACCAGTATCCAAGGCCCCATATAGGCTAGCCCCAGTTGAGATGAAGGAACTAGCTTCTCAACTGTAAGAGTTATTAGATAATGGAATGATAAGGCCCAGTGTGTCGCCATTGGGAGCGCCAGTACTGTTCGTAAAGAAAAAGGATGGCAGCATGAGATTATGCATAGACTATTGAGAGTTGAATAAGCTGACTATTAAGAATAGGTACCTCTCCCCAGAATTGATGACCTATTTGATCAACTCAAGGGAGCTGTACATTTTTCCAAGATAGATTTAAGAACAGGATATCACCAGTTGAAAATCAAACCGGAAGATATACCGAAGACTGCTTTTCGCACTAGTTATGGACACTATGAGTTCTTAGTTATGTCGTTTGGGTTAACCAATGCACCCGCAACCTTTATGGATTTGATGAACAGAGTGTTCAAAAAGTACTTGGATATATGTTTAATAGTTTTTATAGACGATATTCTAATTTACTCAAAGACAGAGCAAGAACACGCAGAACATTTGAGGATAGTCTTAGAAATCTTGAGGAATGACAAATTGTATGCCAAGTTCTCGAAATGCGAGTTTTGGTTGAGAGAAGTTTAGTTTTTAGGACATGTGGTGAGTAGCAAAGGAGTTTTAGTTGATCCTGCCAAGATAGAGGCGGTATCCAATTGGGAAAGACCAACTACTCCAACAGAGGTTAGGAGTTTTGTGGGTTTAACAGGATATTACCGAAGATTCGTGCAAGACTTTGCTAAGATAGCCGGTCCACTGACTAGACTTACCTGGAAGTTTGTGTGGACAGATAAATGTGAGGAGAGTTTTTAAGAGCTGAAAAGGAGGTTGGTGTCAGCACTAGTGCTCGCTCTTCCCGATGGAAAGGGAGAGTTTGTGATATACAGCGACGCATCGCTTAAAGGATTAGGATGTGTACTAATGCAGCACGACAAAGTGATAGCATTTGCCTCTCGACAATTGAAGGAATATGAAAGCAGATACCCTACGCATGATCTAGAATTAGCAGCCATAGTGGTTGCCCTGAAAATTTAGAGACACTACCTATACGGTGAGAAATGCGAGATCTACATTGACCATAAAACCCTCAAATATATTTTTACTCAGAAGGAGCAGAACATGAGATAGAGGAGATGCTTAGAATTGATAAAAGACTACGACTGTGAAATTTTGTATCACCCGGGTAAAGCCAATGTGGTGGCTGACGCACTTAGTAGGATGGAAAGATTCAAGATGATAATGACATCGGAGGAGTTGATTAGGGAATTTGAGAAGATGGAAATTGACGTGAGAATGACTAGTAAGGGAACGGAAGGATTATTTGAGATTAAGCTAGTGCCAGAACTGACAGAAAAGATACGGGTATGTCAGGAAAAGAAGATGAGTGAGGAAAAAGGAACATTGACCAGTGAAGAAGTGAGATGCGAGAAGGATGAGAAAGGGATCATGAGGTATGCGTCCCATATTTGGATTCTGAATGTGCAAGAATTAAAGGATGAGCTGTTGCACGAAGGGCACACCTCTAGATATTCAATCCACCCAGGAATTACGAAAATGTACCGTGACCTTAGGGAATATTATTGGTGGCCTAACATGAAGAGAGAAGTAGCAGAGTGGGTCAGCAAAGTGCTTGACATGCCAGAGAGTGAAGGCGGAACATCAGTGACCTAGTGGACTATTACGACCCCTAGAGATTCCGGAATGGAAATGGGAGCATATAGCCATAGATTTCGTGACAGGCTTACCAAGGACGAAAACCAATCACGATGCTATATGGGTTATCATTGATAGATTGACCAAGTCCACACACTTCCTACCAATCAACAAAAGATACACCGTACACAAGTTGGTGGATATTTACTTGAAGGAAATAGTAGTTAGACACGGCGTTCAACCATAGTGTCAGATAGAGACCCGAGGTTTAATTCCCGATTTTGGAGAAGCTTCCAGGAATGTGTAGGCACCCGACTAAATATGAGTACCGCTTATCACCCCCAGACTGAGACAAAGCGAAAGGACTATTCAGACCCTAGAATATATGCTACGAGTGTGTGCCATTGATTTTAAAGGAAATTAGGATGACCACTTACCCCTGATCGAATTTGCTTATAACAATAGCTATCACGCTAGCATAGAAATGCCCCCGTATAAAGCTCTTTACGGGAGAAGCCGTCGCTCTCCCCTGTGTTGGGACGAAGTCGGATAACACAAGATATTAGGACCAGAGTTAGTCCAGCAGACCAGAGAAATGGTAGGACTCATCAGGAAAAGACTGGTAGCAGCCCAGGACAGACAAAAGAAGTACGCCGACCAGACTAGGAAAGATAGGGAATATGAAGTAGGAGATTCTGTGCTATTGAAGGTATCTCCGTGGAAAGGAGTGATGAGATTTGGAAAGAAAGGGAAGTTGAGTCCCAGATTCATAGGACCCATTAAAATTTTGAGGAGAATAGGACCTCTAGCTTACGAGCTCGCCTTGCCTCCTAATTTGCAACAAGTACACAACGTGTTCCACGTGTCCATGTTAAGGAAGTACCATGCAGATGCACGACATGTAATAGAGTACGAGCAGGTAGATTTACAACCAGACCTGACCTACATCGAGCAGCCAGTAAGGATAATGGACTAGAAAGAACAAGTGCTGAGGAACAAAACGGTGAAGCTAGTTAGGATCTTATGGAGGGATCAAAATGTTGAGGAATCAATTTGGGAACTTGAAGATGTAATGAGGAATAGATATCCCCACTTATTTTCTAATTGATTCCGGGACGGAATCCTTGTTAGAGGGGAAGACTGTAATAACTCGAATTTTTGAGACCTTGTAAAACGTTTAATGAATAGTAACCCTGACAAACGGGAAAAACTTTTGAGCCCACAGTATGTAGTTGATAAGTGGCATTTTATACCACTTAGAAAGTCTTATAATAGCTTGAATTGGTGTCTTGAAATCAAGTATTTTGTGTATTTGATGTATTTTTCTAGTATTTATGCATTTCAGGGTATTAATTGCATTTCGGAAGAGATTTCATCAATAATAAGCCTTGGCATGTGTTTAGCATTGCAAGTGGGAAGATAGGAGAAGATTGTAGCGAAGAAACGGAAGAAAAATGGATCAGTTTCCAGAAGGGGGCTGAGCGCCCGCTCAGGAAGCTGAGCGCCCGCTCAGGAATGCTGAGCGGACGCGCAGGGATGAATTTTCAGAATTAATATTTTAGACTCCTATTTCTGTTTGACTTCCAACTTCTGAGTTAGCTGGGCTTTATGGGACTCCTATATAAGTAGATTTCAGAGACATTTCAAAAAGGTTGGATCGTAGTATTAATCGAAGAGCAAGGAGATAAAGAAGAAGACTGTTTTAGCACACCGCAACGAAGAGGAAGCATATTTTTCTTGTGATTCTTTATTTCATTGTAACGTTGTATACTAGTTTTCTTTACTTTGAACCTAGTTACTCTTGTGACGTACTCTGGTTTAATATAAGTAGTTTTAGTTATTATTCTCGTGTGTTATTATCATGTTTTCATATGAACCCATGATGACGATGAGTGCTATCATGGGCTAATCGTGATCATAGGGTCGTAACGGATTTACTATGGAATTCGTTAGTTAGTTGTTTAATACCTTAGTGTGTGATGATTGTATGATATCTAGTATTGGTTGTGCGTATTCGTCTTATGTGCGTCGCGAACATATAAGATAGGGTGTTAATCGCTTGTGAAGCGACGGTGGATCTTGAGATTTAGAACTTGCCAAGCTAGCATAGGTTCATGTAAGAATATGCATGATTAGTGGGTAACTCTAACCATTTTACTTGCCTTGTGTAATCAAAAGGAATAACTTGTGCTTAAATCGTTATGGGGACTCAACATAATTGATGCCTATTCAACTTCTATCTTAATAGTGGATGCTTGGTAGAATGGTATTAGTACAATGAAAGTTGGCTTTTATCAATTTCATGTTATTCGATTAATATCATCACTGTAGCATGCTTAGGGTAATAATAATAGCTATTGAAGGAAGTAGTAATGAAGTTGTGATCTCATGAGTGTTTTAATATTATTAATTCAAGTGTTAATTAAGTGTTTAATTCTTGTAGTTAATTGTACTTA
The DNA here is from genome assembly GCF_009905375.1 of Apium graveolens. Lineage (NCBI taxonomy): Eukaryota > Viridiplantae > Streptophyta > Magnoliopsida > Apiales > Apiaceae > Apium > Apium graveolens. The sequence continues at coordinate 183,229,032 of NC_133651.1, forward strand.
ATAATTAGTTAATCAAATCTGAGTGTTATTATCTTAACATTGAGAAGTAATCATACACTGGTGAGTGAGTTTAAGTGAACATAATTAGTCTGAGTCTCTATGGGAACGAACTAGAAAGTATTCTATATTACTTGTGAACGCGTATACTTGCATGTGTTATTAGCGCGTGTTTTCACCCTAACAAGTTTTTTGGCGCCGCTGCCGGGGACTCGGCGTATTTGTTTAGTTTATGTACTTACCATCATTGGTCATTAGGACTCAGTGATTAAGACGTGTTACTTATTATTTCCGATTGTGTTTCAGGTACTTTAGCGAGCGTTTATGCAAACTCGTTCTCGTACTCGCAAGAGGACTTTAGATACGGCTGAGGAGATAGACGAAGTTCTTGATATTCCAGAGAAGATAGATTTTGAAATTTCGGATTCAGGAAGTGAGCAGAAAGAGCCAGTAACCATGGGTGATCGTTTAGTTCCGGCAGATCCAGCTCTTATGGACTTTTCTCGGCCCAAAATTGATGACATTCAGTCTAGCATCATGCACCCGGCTATTGAGGCCAATAACTTTGAAATCAAGCCGGGCACTATTCAGATGGTGCAGAATTTTGTTTCTTTCGGAGGTGTTGCGATTGAAGACCCCAACATGCACATAAGGAATTTTGTCGAGATCTGCAGTACATTCAAATATAATGGTGTGACTGATGAGGCTATCAAGATGAGGCTTTTCCCATTCTCTCTGAGGGATAAAGCTAAGGACTGGTTACATTCTGAACCAGCTGGGTCTATCACTACTTGGCAAGATCTTGCGTAAAAGTTTCTCATTAAGTTTTATCCAATGGTGAAGACTGCTGCTATGAGGAGTGCTCTTACTCAATTTGTGCAGTAACCTACAGAATCTATGTGCGAAGCTTGGGAGCGCTACAAAGAGATGTTGAGAAAGTGTTCATATCATGGAATGCCTGATTGGATGGTGATCACTGGTTTCTATAATGGTTTGGGGGCCCAATCTCGGCCCATGCTCGATGTAGCAGCTGGAGCGCCTTGTGGGCTAGAAGCTATACTGAGGCTTATAATCTTATTGAGACTATGGCTGTAAATGAGCATCAAAACCCAACTCAAAGGATGATGCCTGGGAAGGTAGCAGGTATTCTGGTAGTCGATGCAGCTACAGCTATTGCAGCGCAGCTCCAAGCGCTGTCTATGAAGGTCGACTCTCTAGCCACATATAGGGTCAATCAAATAGCTATGGTCTGTGAGCTTTGTGCAAGTTCTCATGCTACGGATCAGTGTTCTCTTATTAACGAATTTGTTCAGTATATGAACAATTATCAGCGGAAACAGTAGCCAGTGCCACCTACTTATCATCCTAACAACAGAAATCATCCAAATTTCAGCTGGAGTAATAATCAGAATGTTATCTAGCAACCATATCAGCAAGGCGTAAGTAAACAGTTCAATCCACCTGGATTCCAGCAACCACAACATTATGCTCAAAGGCAATCATATCCTCAACAAGTTGGTGCAGCTCCACCCTCTAGTGCTGATTTTGAGGAACTTAAGCTGTTGTGCAAAAGTCAGGCGGTTTCTATTAAGACCTTGGAAAATCAAATCAGTCAAATAGCCAATGTAGTGCTCAATCGTCAACCTGGCACACTTCCCAGTGATACTGAAGTGCCAGGCAGGAAGGAAGCTAAAGAGGAAGTCAAGGATATTACCTTAAGGTCTGGAAAAGTTGCTGATGCTGAAAAAGCAAAAGAAGGAGAAGCTGAAGCTGGTGATGAAGAAGCTAAGAAAAAGGAGAAAGTGGCGGAACCAAGGAAGACTACTGTTGAACACACTCTTCCTGAGGGTAATGCAGGGGATAAATAACTCTATCCTCCACCACCTTTCCCTAAGAGATTGCAACAACAAAAGCTGGATAAGCAGTTCGGTAAGTTTCTGGAGGTGTTCAAGAAACTTCACATCAATATACCTTTCGCTGAGGCTCTGGAGCAAATGCCTAGTTATGCAAAATTTATGAAGTGTATTCTTTCAAGGAAGATGAAACTGAATGACCTTGAGACCGTTGCTCTAACGGAAGAATGCAGTGTTGTGCTGCAACAAAAGTTACCTCCAAAGCTTAAAGACCCAGGTAGCTTCACCATTCCTTACACCATTGGCAAGTTGTCTTTTGACAAGTGCCTGTGTGATTTTGGAGCAAGCATTAATCTGATGCTGTTGTCGATCTTTAAAAAGTTGAATTTGCCTGATCCAAAGCCCACCTACATGTCTCTACAATTGGCCGATCGTTCTATTACATACCCACGAGGTATAGTGGAGGATGTGCTAGTAAAGGTGGATAAGCTCTTCTTTCCTGCAGACTTTGTTATTCTGGATTTTGAGGAAGATAAGAAGATTCCCGTAATCTTGGGAAGACCTTTCTTGGCTACAGGCCGTACCTTGATAGATGTGGAGAAAGGTGAACTTACTATACGGGTGTAGGATCAGGATGTTAGATTCAATATATTCAAGGCAATGAAATTCCCTATAGAAGATGAGGAGTGCTTAAAAGTGGATTTGATTGATTCTGCGGTTACGTCAGAACTTGATCATATGCTAATGTCTGATGCATTAAAGAAGGCTTTAGTGGGGGATTTTGACAGTGATGATGAGGATGGCAATGAGCAACTACAATATCTAAATGCTTCTCCCTAGAGGCGAAAGCTAGACATGCCATTTGAATCTCTTGGTACTTCTGACCTCAAAAATGCTGAAGGAAAGCTCAAACCATCTATTGAGGAAGCACCTACCTTGGAGCTTAAACCATTGCCTGAACACTTGAGGTATGCTTTTTTAGGTGATGCATCTACTTTACCTGTTATTATTGCATCTGACCTTTCAGGTAGTGAGGAGGACAAGCTCTTAAGGATCTTGAGAGAATTCAAATCGGCTATCAGATGGACTATAGCAGACATCAAAGGGATCAGCCCTTCATACTGCATGCATAAGATTCTGCTAGAAGAGGGTAGTAAGCCGACTGTTGAGCAACAGCGCAGACTTAATCCTATCATGAAAGAAGTGGTGAAGAAAGAAATTCTGAAGTGACTGGATGCAGGAATCATTTATCCTATTTCTGACAGTTCTTGGGTGAGCCCCGTGCAATGTGTACCTAAAAAAGGAGGTATCACTGTAGTAGCAAATGAGAAGAACAAGCTCATCCCCACTCGAACAGTCACAGGATGGAGAGTATGCATGGACTACAAAAAGCTGAACAAGTCCACGAGGAAGGATCACTCCCTCTTCCGTTTATTGATCAGATGCTTGACAGGTTGGCCGGTCATGAGTATTATTATCTTCTGGATGGCTATTCAAGGTATAATCAGATTTGTATTGCACCAGAGGATCAAGAAAAGACTACCTTCACTTGTCCATTTGGCACATTTGCTTTTCGTAGAGTTTCATTTGGCTTATGTGGCGCACCGGCCACTTTTCAGAGATGTATGATGGCTATATTCTCTAACATGATTGGAAATAATGTCGAGGTGTTCATGAACGACTTCTCCGTCTTTGGACATTCATATGATGAATGTTTGAATAATCTTCGTGCAGTACTCAAAAGGTGTGTGGAAACTAATTTGGTGCTCAATTGGGAAAAATGTCATTTTATGGTGCGTGAAGGCATTATTCTTGGGCATAAGGTCTCTAACAAGGGTCTTGAGGTGGACAAAGCCAAGGTGGGAGTCATTGAAAATCTTTCACCACCGATTTCTGTGAAAGGAATCCGTAGTTTTCTTGGTCATGCGGGTTTTTAACGTCATTTCATCAAGGACTTTTTGAAGATATCTAAGCCGTTGTGCAACTTGCTTGAGAAGGATGTGCCTTTTAAATTTGATGATGACTGCTTGACGGCATTCGAGACTCTCAAGAAGAATTTGATAACTGCACCAGTTATTACAGCACCTGATTGGACAAAGCCTTTTGAGATGATGTGTGATGCGAGTGATTATACGGTGGGCGCAGTTCTTGGGCAGCGCAAGAATAATCTCTTTCATGTGGTCTACTATGCTAGCAAGACCTTAAATGGGGCCCAAATGAACTACACCATTACTGAGAAGGAGCTCTTTGCTATAGTCTTTGGTTTCAAAAAAATTTGATCTTATTTGCTTGGGACAAAGGTGATAGTGTTCACTGATCATGCGGTCATTCGCTATTTGGTTTCCAAGAAGGATTCGAAGCCGAGACTCATTCGTTGGGTGCTCTTACTACAGGAATTTGAGTTAGAGATCAAGGATCGAAAAGGTACTGAGAATCAAGTAGCTGACCATCTCTCTAGATTGAGAATCCCGAGTCTACTTTACATGATAAGACATTGATCAACGAATCCTTTCCAGATGAGCAGTTATTCACAGTTCAGGAGGAAGAGCCATGGTTCACAGATATTGTGAATTATCTTATCAGCAATATAATGCCTCCTAATTTGACCACAGCTCAAAAGAAGAAGTTTCTGCATGAGGCGAAGTGGTATATGTGGGATGAACCGTATTTGTTTAGACAGGGACCTGACCAGATCATCAGGAGATGTATCCCATTCTGTGAGACGGAGGGGATATTACGAGACTGCCACTCTACAGTTTATGGTGGACACTATGGTGGTGAGAAGACGGCAGCTCGTATTCTGCAAGCAGGTTTTTTCTGGCCTACTTTGTTTAAGAATGCTCATCATTTCGTTTTAAGGTGTGATCGTTGCCAAAGAGTGGGAAATCTTACGAGAAAGGATTAGATGCCATTAAATGTGATGCTTGAAGTCGAGGTCTTTGATGTTTGGGGAATCGATTTTATGGGGCCTTTTGTCTCATCCTGCAATAATAAGTACATCTTGCTGGCAGTCGATTATGTCTCAAAATGGGTAGAAATCAAAGCTCTACCGACGAATGATGCAAAGGCAGTGTTGAATTTTCTTCATAAGCAGATTTTCACAAGGTTTGGAACGCCACGAGTAATCAAAAGTGATGAAGGGTCGCATTTCTGCAACCGTAAGTTTACTTCTATGATGCAGCGCTATAATGTGAATCATCGTGTTGCTACTGCCTATCATCCGCAAATGAATGGTCAAGCGAAAGTGTCTAACAGAGAAATCAAGCGCATTTTAGAGAAGGTTGTTTGTCCGTCAAGGAAGGATTGGTCTTTAAAGCTCGATCAAGCTGTTTGGGCTTACAGAAAAACATATAAGACTCCGCTTGGGATGTCCCCGTTTCAACTTGTATATGGTAAGGGATGTCATTTACCTGCGGAGCTTGAGCATAAGGCCTATTGGGCGTTGAAGAAGTTGAACCTGGATCAAGATGCAGCTGGAAAGAAGCGAATGCTTCAGCTTAATGAACTTGATGAATTTTGACTCCAAGCGTACGAGAATAACAAAATGTACAAGGAAAAAGTGAAAAGGTGGCACAACAGGAAGCTTCATCCTAAGTTATTTGTGCCGGGGCAGCAAGTTCTTTTATTCAACTTTCGTCTCCGACTTTTTCCTGGGAAGTTGAAATCAAGGTGGTCTGGACCTTTTATTGTCAAAACTGTGTTTCCATATGGAGCGGTGGAGATTTTTGAGAATGATCCGGACCAAGCATTCAAGGTTAATGGTCAGCGTTTGAAGCACTACTATGGGGACACGGCAAACCGGGAAGTGGTTAGTGCCGTTTTATTGTCAACTTGAGTAAGGTACGCTACGTCAAGCTAATGATGAAAAAGAAGTGCTTCTTGGGAGGCAACCCATGATTTATTGTTACAGGAACCCTTAGAAGTTAGTACCCTATCCAAAACCACAAAAAAAATCAGAAAAACAGGGCAAAGAAAAAAAATTCCAGAAGACCCTTGAGCGCGACCGCTCAGGGGCCGACTGGGAGAAATTTTTTTAAGTCCAATAAACATCCAAAAAAATTGAAAAATAAAAAAACAAAATACAGCCCATTACGCACGACCTATTTCCCCATTATCCCATGTTTTTAACCCTCAAACCCAATCCTAATCAAATTTTACCCTAATCCCTACCCTATATATACATACACCTAATTCATATACTCCCCATACACTTTCAAACCTTAAACTCTCTCCCAAACCCAAAAAACACAAATCTTAAACACTTTTTCTCAATTTCGACGGCACCCAAGAGATCCAGGACTATTGATAGCAGCAGCACTGTCCCTACTGTTGATTCTTCGAGGGGTACTGCTGCGAGGCCTCGTTTGAATGATAGGGCTGCTGAGGAGGAGTATACTAGGCTTCTGGGTAAGCCAATTTTGAAGGAGAGAGGGTTCTTACCATCGGGGAGGGATGGTGAGTTGTTTCCTATGATTGCTGAGAAGGGTTGGATTGCTTTTAGTGAGTCTCCTGAAGCAGTTCCGATGATCATGGTTCGCGAGTTCTATGAGAACACGAAGGCTGAGAAGAATGGGTATTCTGTTGTTCGGGGGATGATGGTGGATTATCACCCTGCGGCGATTCGCCATGTGATTGGGCAGCGACAGAGGAAGCCAACGGAGGAGAATTGGAACGAGAAGACTGTTGAGGATTTTGACTTGGATTTGATTTGTGCTACTCTCTGTAGGCCGGTCACAGTTTGGACTTTCAAGACTGGGACTAATGAGTATCGCCATTTTCCGGCGATTGTAATGAACAGGTATGCCCGTGCATGGAATGCTTTTATTTAGGCTAATATTCTGCCTACTTCACATGCACATGAGGTCACAGTTGAGAGAGCACAGTTGTTATGGGGAATTTTGAATGAGGAGTACTATGTGGACCTTGGTGAGTTCATCTACCAAGGGATTTTAAAGTTTTTGAGGGGATCTAAGCACACGAACGTCCCTTATGCATCCACGGTTACAAAGCTTTTCCGTGCAGTGGGAGTTCAGTGGCCATCTCATGAGCAGTTACAGTTGTCGGCCGCTCCTATTGACTCCGGGACTCTGCATGCGATGCATGAGTGGACCGGTGGTGAGCCCGAGGAGCATGGGCTGGGTTATCGTCTTCCAGGAGGGCGTCCAACACGAGGAGCTACCATGGCGAGGCCAAGGCAAGATGAGGCTGGTTCTTTTGGAGCTCAGGAGGGTGCTGGGATGGCTGATGCCCAGTATAGGAGGCTGTCGAGGAGGATGGACGCTATGTACGAGACACAGAGCAGGTTTGCTCAGGAGCTCACCCTTGCACTTGGGACTACTTTTCGAGGCCTTGGAGCTGACATCCAGTGGCCAGTTTTTGGAGAGGACTCTGCATATCCTCCTCCAGATACACCACCCTCTGAGGGTGATGATGATGATGATCTCTCCGAGTAGGTATACCCTGTGTTCCTTTCTACTACCTTCACTGGGGACAGTGAAGATTTTAAGTTTGGGGGTGATAGTTAAGGAATATTTTATGTGTGTGTCATACAGTTGCATATTCATGATAGTTTAGTTCATATAATTGCATATTTTTTGCCATATAGTTTTTTTTTTATTATTTATAGCTTTATTTATTTATCATGTCATGTAGCTCATGCATATACCATGATCCCTTTTGCGCTGATTTACCAATTAATTTGTGATGTTGATGTGAGTGTAGTGATAGCATTAAAGTGATGTTGAGTCGTGTAGGTTGATATGCATGCTAGAAACACTTGTAATTTCACTAAGTCTTAGAGAATGCTTAAGGACTAGATTGTTGTTATGGTTTGATAGTTTTTGAGATTAATCTATTGATTATACTTAGAATTTTATAATAGGTTCTTAGTGATAAAAGGCATGAAAAGAAAAAAATGGAGTGAAAAATGGAATTCATTGCTAATTGTGGCTAGGCGTCAAATGGCAAGTAGCCGGCTCATATTTTTATGCGAGTAGTCTATGGTTGAGCAAGATGGAGTGAAACGCACTTGCTCAGAAAGTTTGAAAAAAAATAGAAAAGAAGAAAAGAAAAGGAAAAAAATAAAGAGTTAATGCATAATTAATCACGAGTGAGCTCTTTGGTATTCGAGTTATTAAGTTCTTAGGGGACTTTGTGCCTAGTGACCTAAGGCTTTTATAGTCTGGGATCCGCTAACCTAACGCTCGCTACATGGATGCCATTGCATAAGCCTTTTGTGGATCTCACTCATTGCACGGTCAAATAAGCATTTGTTGTTATAAATAAAAAGCATGATTCCGTAATAAGCTCGAGAAATCTTAAAGTGTTATAAGTCATTTTGTGCCTAGAATTTTACTCTTGTGACGTACACAAGAGGAAGCATATTTTTCTTGTGATTCTTTATTTCGTTGTAACGTTGGATGCTAGTTTTCTTTACTTTGAACCTATTTACTCTTGTGACGTACTCTGGTTTAATATAAGTAGTTTTAGTTATTATTCTCGTGTGTTATTATCATGTTTTCATATAAACCCATGATGACGATGAGTGCTATCATGGGCTAATCGTGATCATGGGGTCATAACGGATTTACTATGGAATTCGTTAGTTAGTTGTTTAATACCTTAGTGTGTGATGATTGTATGATATCTAGTATTGGTTGTGCCTATTCATCTTATGTGTGTCGCGAACATATAAGATAGGGTGTTAATCTCTTGTGAAGCGACGGTGGATCTTGAGATTTAGAACTTGCCATGCTAGCATAGGTTCATGTAAGAGTATGCATGATTAGTGGGTAACTCTAACCGTTTTACTTGCCTTGTGTAATCAAAAGGAATAACTTGTGCTTAAATCGTTATGTTGTCAATTTCTGTAGACATATAGGGACTCAACATAATTGATGCATATTCAACTTCTATCTTAATTGTGGATGCTTGGTAGAATGGTATTAGTACAATGAAAGTTGGCTTTTATCAGTTTCGTGTTATTCGATTAATATCATCACTGTTGCATGCTAAGGGTAATAACAATAGCTATTGAAGGAAGTAGTAATGAAGTTGTGATCTCATGAGTGTTTTAATATTGTTAATTCAAGTGTTAATTAAGTGTTTAATTCTCGTAGTTAATTGTAGTTAATAATTAGTTAATCAAATCTAAGTGTTATTGTCTTAACATTGAGAAGTAATCATACACTGGTGAGTGAGTTTAATTGAACATAATTAGTCTGAGTCTCTGTGGGAACGAACTAGAAAGTATTCTATATTACTTGCGAACGCGTATACTGGCATGTGTTATTAGCGCGTGTTTTCGCCCTAACAGTAGTGCGTGAGAAAATGAGTTTCGGAATTGATATTACGACTATATGTACCAAATGATTGTATGTAAACGCTATTAGTTTTCGAAGAAAACGAACTTTGAAAAACGACCGTATTTACGACTTATCGAGGGTTACGGGAATCACAATATAATTACGAGATTAAAATACTACGGATTTATATTCAAGTAGGATAAATAAAAATATAAGGAATAAATACGAAAGGAATTACATCGCGAACCATTTACGAGTAAGTATTACGGAGAACGTTTAAGTAACCGAGCAAATGCGTAAATGATTAAATAAACGTAATGCACTAACTAAACCATGGTAAGGAAGTAACCATGGTTACTTCATCAAATTGTGAGCTAACCATAGGATGACCAAGCTAGCTAGCAAAATAGTGTGCTAAGGAAGCTAACCTTGTAGTTAGCTTGTAAGCTAGCAAGCTACAAAGACTTGTCTCCAAGATTTGCTATAAAGAATAAACCTAGAATGTTATACTAGGAAGAATAAAATCAAGTTGCAAGATATCAACTCACCTTCCCAGAAGAAACCTATCCAAAGCATCCAAGAGAAGCAACCAAATTAGTATAAATACCCCCATCCCCATTTGTTCCATTCGGCCCTATTGAAGAAAAGAAGGAATTGAAATTCCAAACTCCAAGTTCAAGCTCTTGTAAAATCACCCAATTAATTTCCAAGTCTCCTAGAAACTAAACTAAGGTAAGAAAATTCTTTCATCTCTTTTTATTAAGGTTTGATGGGTGGAATAAATTCAAGAAACTCACTAGTGAATAGTATAAATAGTAACCTCTCTTTGGATTCTTGATTTCAATAGTGGTTTTAGGTTCTAAAAATCATACCAAGCACTTCTAAGCCTCCACCATCCTCAAGAACACATCTCAAGCTTTCAAGAAAGGTAAAAATCTTTGGCCCAGCTTTATTTAAGGTTCATTTTTAAGATCCATTTAGTATGTGGAAGTAAACCTAGCTTACTAAGTAGTACTGATGAAATCTTCGTGTTTAAGTTAAGTAGATTAAAGTTGGTTGTTTTTGCTTCAAGAATATGTTCTTGAGAGGTGTTTCTGATTATATGATGATTGTTGGTGGTTGTGTTAATAGTTAGGGCGTAAACGAAACCCCGATCGTAAACGTAACTTCGTTAAAACCAACAAATCGTAAATTTAAGTTTTTGCAGAAAGTCCCGAAGTTGTAAACTGTAGATTATTGAAAAATAACCTTTTTTTAGGATATAAAATGTTATAAGGATAGTTTAGGCGCTTGAATCGCTTGATTCCAATTTACGGATCAAAAGTTATGGTCATTTTAGTAAAAGTGATTTACGCGACAAAAACTGTTACGAATTACGAACTTTGAAAATATAAAGGATAGATTTAAAAGTGTTCATAAATCATGAAATGTTTACAGAGAGTAACATATTGAGTTTCCTAACTTCCAAAAAAATTTCAAGTGAAAATAATGATTTCCCAATTTTATAAAAATGTCGGAGCCGAGACCGCGCGGAACCTAGAGCATCCTCCACCTCGAGATACCCAGGAAAGTTAACGAACCCAACTCCATTTTTACTGTTGTGTTGTGAAAGTATTGTGTTACTATCATCGCATAAATACCATTTTTTTCATGATACATAGTTGTTGAATTTCGCATAATAAAGCAATATTGTATGTAACACCCCCAAATCCGGGGTCGGGGATCCGGGTTGTCACGAGTTCCATTTCCCTTAATAACACCCAATCTTAATAAATAATCAACTACTCTGTACTGTGACCCACAATAAACACACACACCACAAGTTATAGTCTCAGAGATGAATATCCAAAAAAAAATAATCACAAGTCATTTTATTCCACAATTATATGCCAATACACCTTAAAAGGGTTTCTGAATAAATTTACATTTCTTTGCCATTATTGCAATTAATAAAGATACATAAGTCTGGTACATCAAAAGTTGAAGCCTAACCTATTGGTAGTTCCTACCTCAGCAACAGCGACATCAACGCCTATAGGAAACTGCGGAACGTTTCCTATCCGCTCGCGAATTGGGAGCTTGGTCATGTTCATCTTTTCTATCTGTTGTTGTGTGATAAAAGAAGAAAGCAAGGATGAGCAGCAAGCCCGCCAAAATAATATGTATAATGATTTACAATATATGAGCATTCTCATAGTACTCATGAAAGTCTTGGTCAAGAAGAAATGAACCAAGTTTGGTATCTTACCGCGACCAAGTCGCAAAATATTCAGTATATATGTATATATACTTTTCACAATCTTTGAAATCCTCTGACGTATAATATACACAGAGTTCCCGTTTATAACTGTATAAAATATCGTTGCAATATATCTAACCTTGTCTCAACGTTTTTCCGAAAATCTTTGACATGCACAAGATAATCATTTACTAGATATAAGTTTAAAAGATGAAGTTACAAGATACTCCAATATACTTATATCCGAATACTACTTGAACTACCACCGTTCAAGTTATAATCAGTTTCAAAAGTTCATCACACAGATGAGACTACAAGATAAGACTTGAATAGATTCAATCTTTGAAATATTATTGAATGAAATGAAGTTACGAGATACTTCATTAAGTCCCGATATATATATATATTCATATATATCTCCTATACGTTTCCTAAAAACCTCTGTCATGTAAAGTATGAACAGAGTTGCAATATCCAATAAATTTGGAAAGAAAAGAAATTTTGGCATAAACCCGATATCTTGCTGATCAGGCAAAGATACCAATAAGTAACCTTTTCTACTAGTAGATGGATGAATCCCCCACCGGTCATCACCCTGGCCTCATTAGGACCTTGTGCTGGACCGCCACCCGGCCTCTTACGCGTTGATGGACTGCCACCCAGCCACTTACACTTTGATAGACCGTACCCCGGCCTGTCGCTTATGCCGACTCAATTAGATGGGCTTACTTCCCGAACGTTGAGTAAGTAATCAATTCATCTGTTTTCTCAAAACAGCAACCACGTTGTGAATGTAAAATACACCACAGAGCTGGATCCCCCAGGTTTTGAGCGAGTATTTAAATCCCCTTTGAAAGGAAGATCTTAAATATAAAAATGAGTTTTGGGGTCCACTCTAACTTTAAAAATCATTTTGAAGACTCGAAAACATTTTTAAGAATGTTTGGAGTACTGTTGATTTATTAAAATAAATCAGTCCCGATATATATATATATATATATCTGAATATTATTATTTAAATAATATTCTCATAAAGATAATCCTTATTAAAATATTCGAAGTAGAAGTTTTAAAACTCATACTTGAAATGGATATTAAATAACCAAAGATATACTTATACGAAAGTACTATCTTTATTTGAATAATCAAAAATAAGTTTGATTATCGACACCTTATTCTTTAATAAAATAAAGAATATATTTCAGTAAATAATCGGAGTCATAGGTCCTTAAATGAATATTCAAATAATATTCAATAAATAAGATAAAGTGAGTCATAAGTCCTCGAATGAATATTCAAGTAATATTTATTAAATAATATAAAGGAGTCATAAATCCTCGAATGAATATTCAAGTAATATTCATTAAATAAAATAAAAGGAGTCATAAATCCTCGAATGAATATTCAAGTAATATTCATTAAATAATATAAAGGAGTCATAAATCCTCGAATGAATATTCAAGTAATATTCATTAAATAAAATAAAAGGAGTCATAAATCCTCGAATGAATATTCAAGTAATATTCATTAAATAATATGAAGTTATCGAATAAACCTTTTTCGACTAATAGTTTTTAAAAACCATATCAATATATATATATAAATATATATATATATATATCATATACTCGGGAACATCTACTCCCGGTTTTAGAAAAGGGTTCACCTTTGGGTCCCCTATACTCAGGGTATACGCAACTACTGCTTATCTCTAGCATAGGTATTATGCAACTAATAAGCATTTGAACCAACAGATATATAAGTTAAGAATACGAAATAGGCATGCATATATACCATATCACATGCTCCAATATATCGCAAGAATTTGCTAATAACAAATATGCATTTATCACAAGATCATGCATATACACATATACATCACAACAACAGTTATACGGGTAGAAAACTTGCCTGAGTGCTCCCGGATGGACTTAAGCTTAGAGTGGGTCCGATAACCTATGAACAACAACATAAGTCGGAATTAAACCCCGGTCGCTTAAGAAACTAGACTTTAACCATTTAGAGTCCTAACGTTCGCTTTCGCGCTTAACGATTCACTTAAGTCGCTCGAGTATCCTCGGCTCCACCATTTTTAATAAATTAACCATTAAGAGTTTTAAGGCGATTCTTTCGCGATTACCTTACCAACTGCCTAATCCACTTTACATAATTGTTTCATATTCCAATTAGTCATTTAAGGACCTTAACCAAGGTTTCAAAGTAAGGCGAGGGGTAATAGTTCGGTCGCGAAACGCTGTTACTTAAAACGGTCGTTTCTCCTAAACCGTACATCGGATTTAAGCGAACCACATATCAAAACGAAGATCTTAACATGAACTATCTAATCATGGCAATGGTAAAACCTAACAGTGAGTTCTCGGGTCCTGATGTTATGTACAAAAATAGTCTAGGATAAATCGGGCATTACGACGGCTATGTTTACGCGATTACCAATTTTCTCACTACACCAAAACCTCACCAAATAACCCCCAATCATTAACACATCAAAATCTCAACTAAATAATACTATACCAGTCCTTATTCTCCAGATTCTTCATCTCAACCAACCACAATCAAGTTCTATTAACTATAATAAGATTCATTCACCAAATCACTCCAAATTCAAATCAAACTACTAATAATCAAAGACCATGCTTCTCATTTAGAAAACTAACCATCAAACTCACTAATAATCAAATTAAAGGCTAGGTTTTGAATTTTATACCTTCCTTGGGAGGTGTTAAGTTGCTAGGAAGCCTAAGGGAGCCTCCTACAAGCTTGATCTTTCCAAAGAAATCAAGAACACAAAGTTAGGCTTTGAAGTTTCTAAAAGACAGATTTAAAGAACTGTAAAAATGAGGGTCTTAACTTGCTTATTTGGAAGAGACTTGTGAACAAGAGTTGTAGGCCATTTCAATACCTTTCCAACGAGCTATAGAACACAACATTTGAGTGAGTATTGAAGGATATATGGCAGTTTGAAGTTGCTGGGTTTGTTTTAGCCGAGAGCTTTCTTCTTGAAATGGGAAAGTCAACTTTCAATTTGTATTTGTGTTATGATATTTGTTGGTTGGTTGCTTCCTTTTGTCTTGGAAATAAATTAAATTTTTACCATGGTGAAAAATGTGTGGCTCACAATCAACCAACCAATCCTTCCCACTTGTCATGCTTAGGTCATCAAGCTTAGGTCATCTTGTTACACTTGTCTTCTTCTTGTTGGTGTGATGACATCATTATCCACTAACCTCTTTGATTAACCCCTAATTACTTGGCTAATGACCGCTTATCTCTTATACGGTTCGCTTAACTTTTGTTCTCGTTTATCGTTTGAGGGATCATATCCGGGATCTTATCACTTGGGTTCCCCTAAACCTTCCTCAATATTTTATATTCCTTTTTATGATCCCCTCTTAAAATCCTTAAATTTAAATCTTATTTATCTTGTTACCTTATACTCACTTCTTTCTGTATCTGGTGGATTTCCGGGAAAAATCAAAGTGTTCGGAATTGGATTCTGACGATCTTTACATACACTTATATACCATATAGAGTACTAATAAAATCTCAGAATATCAATAACAGAACCCCTACATAGTGTGGCATGAAAAGTTTTCTTATTCAGCATAATCTGCAAAATCACAATTCATAAGGGTTTCAAAAAAAAATTCCAAAAATTGGGGTTATTACAGTCTCCCCTCCTTAAAAGGATTCCGTCCCGGAATCAGATAGAAAACCGTTGGGGATACTTTTCTAGCATTGCACTTTCTAACTCCCAAGTCAATTTTTCCCACATGGTGGTTCTACCACCAAACTCGGTCTAGTTTGATTACCCTGCTCCTAAACACTTGTTCCCTTTCCATCTATAACCCTTCCTGGTTGCTCAATATAGGTTACGCCTGGTAGCATGTCTATGCGCTCATATGCCCCTATTTATCTGGCATCCGAATTACACTTCCTTATCATTGATACGTGGAACACGTTATGAACTTGCTACAGGTTCGGGGGTAGGGCTAGCTCGTATGCTAAATTCCCAATATGTTTTAGTATATCCAAGGGTTACGTACTTTCATGACATGAAGCATATAAAATTGCAGAAGAGTTTCAATCAAAGCACCGATAGTAGGTTAATACCATTCTTAATTATATGCCTTCAATAGAAGACTTAACTCAAAGGTTTGTTTAGTCCTTTTTGAAATATGGTCCTGGCTTATTCTCAAGATAGTACCTTCTGAGATAGATAGCCCGCTCATGGCGATTACACGAATTAAACCTTTACCAACTACTATTACGGTTGGGTATTGCACAGTCATCAGAAGGAATGTCAATCTTCCAAACCATAATACAACCATCACAGCTTTAACCATCATCACTGTATCCCTCTCGCACGAGCACCTATAATTATCCTCTTACATTTAAAGTGTCGGCCACCTCTTTGGCCTTTCCTGATAGTAAAATTTCCTTACAGTCAATGTCATTTTAACCACCTCCAAATAAATTTTCTACCTTATTTCAATCACTGCTTTTGTGAAGATGTTTTCCTTAAAATCTGATGAGTAAAAAAAAATATCACCATTTTTCCATAAGTTATTTCCTCAGTCTTTAGAGGTTAATCGCTGTCACGACTGACTCTCAATCATACTTAGAACATCTCTTATCTTAGGCCCTAATTGCCCTGAACAATTTCGACCTTTACTGGTTCGATCCATACTTTCTCATGGTTTAACACGTGCCCCACTTGGCATCATTATAATTACGTCATATTTCCTTTATCAACATTTCTATTCTTGAGAATTTTGAATATTACCTTTCTCCTTGTAAAACCTCTAAGGTTATCCTTGAATCGTTCCTCCTGTATTCCCTAGATACAGGGCATATCAAGGTACCATTTATTAATACCAGAATCATTGTCTATATACTTCTGAAAAAAATTTCTCCACTGATTCTTAAAGGTTGTTATTACCTTAATCCTTTCCAATTCATACTGTCAAAACTCATACTATCCCTATTAAGGGTGAAATGCCAACCTTTATGCATTCCCCTAGGATTCATTTTAAGTTACCGATGTTCTATCCTTAATTCCACCTTTAAAAAGGTACATGCATCCTTCCATGGATAATCAAGTCATATATCCCTGATAAGGGTGTCTTATTCCATCATTCCCACCTCGATAGTATATGTCTAATTTCACAATAACATCTGTATTCAAAATGAGGACAATCGATATGGCCTCCAAAATATAACAACGGTTATCCGCTTTTCTTGCCTAGTTTGGTAACGATAACAAGGATGTTCTGGAAGATATTGGTCGTGTTCAACGCGAACTTCTTCTTAATAATTCCTTATTTACTTTTGTTGTTTATCTCAACAGTCATCTCAATGTTGGGATATCTTTCATACCTGGCGTCTCCCTTTCTGGGTATCAAGCCACCGGTCTTACACTTCACATTCTTGAAGGTCACTTCCTTCATCCAATTTTCCTACTTTCTTACTTTCTTGTCTCCTCAGTCTATCCGCGTCTCATTATTTATCCTTCGAACTATCTCAAGGTTTCCTCGAATCCTCCCAACTTACAGGGGATAAAATATATGTATCTCTTATGCCTTCAACCATCAATTTTAACTCATGGTGAATAACCCTCATCCTGACGATTACATACTTTTCTATTTCTATTGCTACGAGTCTTTAGGGTTACCTCATACCCAACTCATTTATCATTCCTCAAACTCTATTGCCTTTATATTCCTTTCCACTTCAGTTTCTTTTTATTTTCCTTTCTCTTATCATTATTTTATGAACCAACACAACATAAGTATTGATTTTAAACATCCCGTCATTCTGGATTCGTGTCCTCAGAACGAATCTTGACAACTTTTACAACTTAGATTCATAATTCATCATACTCATCCGCTTTTGTTCTAGCTCCAAAGCTTTTACATTATCTCCTTATCTTTGGGAATTACTTTCCCGAAAACAATTGACTGAACTTAAATCAGTTTATTATAATCTCTTGCTTCGTGCCTTCCTTGGCCTTTCACTAGCGGGTGGCCTCTCTCTTAGGAGGGTAAGTGACAAAAACAGTCTTTTGTGATTCGTCAATCATTTAGAATTTCAAATGATTCCTATATTTCCTTTAGTCAGGCTCTTTCCTCGACTGGGTCAGCTTGTTCCTTGGAACTCTAAGGGCTTAGCGACTTAAAGGTCCTGAAAGAATTTCTTACCGCATTGTTTCCTCAGGGTGGTGGTTGGTGATAATAGTCTAAGTCCTTTTTAGATAGGTCCATGAATTTCCGTATAGAAGTACCGTCTCGGGTCCCCTTTCCTTACTCGACTCCCGTTTCCATAGTCTGAATGTTCCCTCATTCTCCCCATAATCGGGGTCATCCTACATGTTTTAAATCCTCATTTTCCACTCCATTATGTTATGGGTTCCTTCTATCTTGATGGCGACCTCCCTGACTATCACGTTCAGGGTTTGCTCTAAATCTTATTCCTCAAACTAGCTTTCATCTAAGATTTCATCTTTAAGCTCTTGAACATTTGGAACCCAAATTCTGTAGGAATACCTCATTATTCCCTTATCATCTTTTTCGGTATTAATCTCTTATCTATTTGTTGGCTCTCTGCCTTCATTCATCACTTTTTCTGGCATAGTATGTTCTTTTCCAATAATTCGAGCTGTATTGCAATCTCAAACAGCTTTTCGGTACCGGCTCCGATTACCTTCATATCTATTTCCATTTTCTCAAAATCTCTTATAAACTCTCCCAAAGACATTATCATCTTGAGTCTCTCCTTTACACTAAGGGCATTAGTCACCATTTTGGCTTTCCCTGGATGATAAAGAATCTCATAATCGTAATCCTTGATTAGCTCTAATCACCTCCTATGGCGCATATTGAGCTCTTCCTGCGTGAAAAATGCATTAGAGCACTTATGGCTTGTGTAAATCTCCCACTTCTCTCCATACAAGTAGTGCCTCCAATCTTTAGGGCAATTATATTTGGCCGGCGGACTAGCCTTACCTAATGGTCACTCCCCGGTAAGACTAATTATATTTGGGTTGTAATAAAAATTACTCTAGTGATGATGGTTCATTTCCAAGACAATAACCTGTAAGTCTCTGTGTGATAAGTGTGGGGTCGTGAAGCGTGAGTATTTACATATTGTAGTGTGAGTTGTGTGAGTTTTGATGGCATGGCTTCTGAGACTCCTGACCCCGGGTTTTGGGGCGCCACAGTATATTAAATCTCATATAGAAATATAATGATTTTAAGTCTAAGGACCAATACATCATTATCACTGTGAGAATTATTTATGACACAACAGACATGTAGAATCTCACATTGGGTCTTCCAACACCATGTATATAATACATGTGCCTGTGTTTTGACTTTAGTATCACTATACCTATGATCAATGAGATGTGATCATCAGTCAACATTCACACTAGTCTTAATGCATTATTATTGTCCCTTAATAATAATACTCGATTAGGGATCTTTAGGAATATCGATATTATTCTCATAATCTCATTTCTAAGTCACACACTTAGAGATATAAAATTACATATCATATTCCAAGGACATTTATTAATCTAACATCTTATCACAGAAAATAAAGATATAATAAATTTCTAAAGAATAATCCATATATTCAGAATTAATAATCCAAATGTTTCATAATATAAATATAATAGTGTTGTCTCTAGGGCACAAACACTAACAATCTCCCACTTGCACTAGAGCCAATCACCCAGATATCTAATACCCTTGGAACTAGTATGACCTTCGTGCTTTTGCTGCGACAAAGCCTTAGTCAGTGGGTCTGCATTATTATCATAAGTATGCACTTTACATATATGTATATCTCCTTCATACACCAAGAATGAATCTTTAGTCCTTTTCAAGTACTTAAGAATATTCTTGACTGATGTCCAGTGACCCTCGCCAGGATTAGACTGATATCTGCTCGTCATGCTCAAGGCATACAAAACATCAGGTCGAGTACATATCATCGCATACATTATAGATCCAATTGCCGAAGCATATGGAACTTTGCTCATACGACCCTTATCATCTAATGATTTAGGGCAGTTGTCTTTTGAGATCAATATCCCATGAGACATTGGGACATATCCTCTTTTTGCCTCTTGCATCCCGAAACGATGCAATACTTTGTCAATATATGTACTCTAACTTAGGCCGATTAATTTTCTTGATCTATCTCTATAGATCTTGATCCCTAATATATAGGTAGCATCACCTAAGTCCTTCATCGAGAAACTATTTCCCAACCAAGTCTTTAATAGCCTGTAGAGAAGGTATGTCATTCCCTATTAGTAATATGTCATCTACATATGGTACTAGGAATGCCACGTGGCTCCCACTAACCTTCTTGTAAACACATGGTTCATCTTCATTTTGAATAAAGCCAAATTCTTTGACTGTTTCATCAAAACGACGATTCCATCTCCTTGAGGCTTGCTTCAATCCATAAATAGATGGAAGCAACTTACAGACCATCTTAGCAAACTTGGGATCGACAAAACCCTCAGGTTGTATCATGTATACATCCTCTTCAAGGCTCCCATTTAAGAAAGCGGTTTTGACATCCATTTGCCAAATCTCATAGTCGTAGTAAGTAGCTATTGCTAGCAAAATCCTGATGGACTTGACCATAGCAAAGGTCTCATCATAATCTATACCATGAACTTGTTTGAAACCTTTTGCCACTAGTCGCATTTTATATGTCTGTACTTTACCATCCATGCCAATTTTCTTTTTGAAAACCCACTTGCACCCTATAGGTTTTACCCCTTCAAGTGGATTAACTAAAGTCCATACTTTATTTTGATACATGGATTCCATTTCGGATTTCATGGCCTCTAGCCATCTCTCGGAGTCTGGACTGTTCATAGCATCTTGGTAGGTAAGAGGCTCATCATTATCTATGAGCATTACATCATCATCTTGAGTCAAGAGAAATCCATAATATCTTTCTGGCTCATGACGAGCCCTAGTAGATCTACGAACAACCTTTGTTTCCGGAGCAGGAACATCTTGATGTACTTCCTGCCCATTTTCCAACTCTGGTTCAATATTATTTTGTACAACTCGATCTTCATCGAGATCTATAGTCCTCCCACTAATTTTCTTTGAAAGTAACTCTCTTTCAAGAAATACAGCGTTTCGAGCAACCAACACTTTATTCTCGGTAGGATTATAGAAACTATACCCTTTAGTTTCTTCAGGATATTCCACAAAATAACATTTATCCAATTTTGGTCCCATCTTGTCAGACACCAAGCATTTCACAAACGCTTCGCATCCCCATACTTTCATAAAAGAAATGTTGTGATGTTTCTCAGTCCATATCTCATATGGAGTCTTTTGAACCGAATTAGTTAGAACTCGGTTTAGTGTATATGCAGCCGTTTCTAGAGCATAACCCCAAAAACTTATTGGAAGATCTGCTAGACTCATCATCGATCGCACCATGTCCAACAAGGTACGATTTCTCCTCTCAGAAACTCCATTCCATTGAGGCGTTCCAGGAGGAGTAAGTTGTGATACGATACCACACTCATTCAAGAAACCTTTAAACTCGAGGCTTAAGTATTCTCTTCCACGATCTGATCGTAGAACTTTTATACTTTCCCCTGTTTACTTTTCCCCTTCAGCCTTGTATTCTTTGAACTTTTCAAAAGAATCGGATTTGTTCTTCAAAAGATACACATATCCATATCTACTGAAATCATCAGTAAAAGTAATGAAGTAGTAAAAGCCACCTCTTGCCATCATACGCATTGGACCACATACATCACTATGTATAAGTCCTAATTGTTCGGTGGCCCTTTCACCTTGTCCGGTAAAAGGAGCTTTAGCCATTTTGCCAATGAGACAAGATTTGCATTCTTCGTATGATTCAAAATCAAACTTATCCAAGTAACCATCTTTATGTAATTTAGAAATGAGTTTCTCATTTATGTGACCTAAACGACAATGCCAAAGGTATGTTTGATTTGAGTCTTTCATCTTAATACGTTTATTATCATTATTTATGTTATAGACAGGAGTATCTATATCAAGAACATATAAACCATTAAACAAACGTGCAATCCCGTAGGTAACATTATTGAATGAAAAGGAACAACTATTGTTCTGAATCAAAAATGAAAAACCTTTCTTGTCCAAACAAGAAACCAAAATAATGTTTCTACAAATCGCTGGCACGTAAAAATAGTTATCTAGTTATAAAACAAGCCCAGTGGGCAACGATAAACGATAAGTCCCTACAGCTAAAGCAGCAACCTTTGATCCATTGCCAACTCGTAGGTCGACTTCTCCCTTTGCCAATGTCCTACTTCCCTGCAGTTCCTGCATATTTA
Organism: Apium graveolens; assembly: GCF_009905375.1. Lineage (NCBI taxonomy): Eukaryota > Viridiplantae > Streptophyta > Magnoliopsida > Apiales > Apiaceae > Apium > Apium graveolens. Next base: position 183,250,812 of record NC_133651.1, read on the forward strand.
TACAAATATGAGAACCACATCCAGTATCTAATACCCAAGATATAGAAGTAGACAAATTGACTTCAATAACATAAATACCTGAATCAGAAGCAGTAACTACAACCTTCTTCTTCTTCAGATCCTCCAAATAAGCATGACAGTTCCTCTTCCAATGACCTGGTTTCTTGCAATAGTGACAATCACCAACCTTTGGAACACCACCTTTAGGCTTCAAAGCCTTGGTCGGATCAGGTTTCAGATTGGCATTCGATTTAGATCCCATCTTCTTCTTGCCTTTCCATTTACCCTTTCCTTTGGTCTTCCCCTTATTCACCATCAATATGGGAGCAGGGGATGTCTTCTGAACGTTGGTCTCAGCAGTTTTCAACATAGCCAACAGTTCGGTGGGGTTCTTATCTATCTCATTCATATTGTAATTCATCATAAATTAAGAATAACTGTTGTTTAATGATTGCAAAATTAGGTCAATCTGGTGCTCCACAGCAATCGGGGCACCCAACTTGGCAAGGTACTCAATATACCCAATCATCCTTAAAACATGCGGTCTAACCGGATCACGTTCTCCCTGCTTACATGCATACAACGATTTGAAAGTATCATACCTTTCCTGACGAGCATGTCCTTTAAACATACGTTTAAGGTGCTCAATCATATCATAAGAATCCATATTCTCATGTTGTTTCTGAAGTTCAGCACTCATGGTCGCTAACATGAGACATTGAACATCCGTGTCATCATCGATATGTTTCTGATAAACATTATATTGAGCACGGGATGCTCCTTCAGTGAGAGGTGCAGGGTAAGGGATATCTATCACATAGAGATTGCGCTCTTGTTTGAGGACAATCCTCAAGTTCCTCTACCAGTCAAGGAAGTTTGTTCCTGTCAGCTTGTCCTTCTCAAGGACTGATCGCACAGAGAAGTTGTTTGAATTGATTGCCATTTGATATCTATATTGTTTAAAATGCATAAGATAAATTAGTTTACAGAGGATTATTAAATTATGTTCAAGTGATTATTCATATATATTCAAAATATATATCTCCCACTATTTTATCAAATTAATAGCCCTAACTATTAATTCGAAAAGAGTATCTTCTATATACTTTCTAGTGAGCCAAGATCCAAATTTTCATAACATTTTAGTTCAGCTTTGGCTTTACTGTGACGGCCTCAACCCCGGGGTCAGGAGTTGACGTCACTAAACACAATTACCAAAAATATTAACAACAAGATTATTATTGAAATATACTAACTTGACCCCAAACCGAGATCCGATCCAGGTTCAAGTATAATTCAGGTTCTCATTATTACAAACTCTATATTCAACATCTAACACACTCTAACTTTATTCAGCAACTCATCAGACCTTATGGCCTGATACAAACGACCTCAGAGGAGCCAGGTCCAGTGGGGGCGGGAACATGGGTCTGTCTGACTAGTCTTCTAGGCATCTTCGAGATATACATAACAGTTGCAAGGGTGAGCATAATCGCTCAGCAGTACCAAAATATGAATAACGGAATAAAACAATAATGTAACAATAATAAGAACAGAGTTGTAATCATGATCTCAACATTTTATAATGAAAATCAGAGATAACTAGATATCACTAACTAGCATGCTTCATCAAAACAACATAGCAGTGTGCTGTAAAAATACCAGAGTCCAATTTTAGCATGCTAATCACATTTATAAAACTGCTGTATCAATTACTCCTGCCCTTACGGGAATCACAAATCCAAATCAGATACGTAGCGGATATGTGAAGACAGCTGATCAGGCTATCAACACCAAACGGCTCCAACTGCCATCCCATTTACCTGTTCCGGAACTCAGAGACTAGCTAGGTCTCTGACCTGCTGGACTAATTGGTTGTACAGTGCGCGTAACCGAATTAGCCTCTTACGCCACCTCAATAGGCCTAGTCTGGCCCCAACCTATCCCATATCTGATCTTTTTATCCATTTTTCAAAACACTTTTACCTATCTCTTATTAAAATCAATTTTGTCACAACACACTATTCAAATCTTCTTTTCATTTTAATCATGTTTAGAGATAGGTATTTACAGAAGTTACTTTTCCTAAAACATAATTTTAAGCAACATTTTCAAGTACAGGGGGTACGTAAATTAAAACATTTCTGTTCCCTTACGAGAATAAAACATTTAGCTATTCATATGTACTGAACCATAAAAGAATGGTCAGGGGTACTTGCTTGCAACGCTTTACAAAACCCTAAGTAGCTTTCACGCTGACTTTAATCCTGGGAAAACTCGATCGGAATCTACAAATACAGACATGCTTGATATTCTCAAATTCTAACAACCCAATCCAATAACCCGACTCGTATTATTATTATACACATAATCACATAATCACGTAGTCAGAATACTATTAGGGGTAACACGAATAATATAAATACGTACGTTTACAAATATATTTTTAGGAAATTTTGGCAGCAACTTCTTTATTTATAAGACTACCCTTCGATTACATTCGACGTCAACAATCACAACAACTCACATTTTATTCCCATGCCAATTCCATATTCACGTATCCATTTACGCATAATTATTTTCAAAAACATTTTACACAAATCATTTTATTTATTTATAAATTTAGGACTCAGAATATCGTCATCACGTCCACCGTTGACTCACCGAAGTTCATCGTCAACTGCGGCACAAAATATTGGTGCCCGATATAATACGGGTTCCCAAATAAATTATACAGATTAATATTTTCCCTCGTAATGAAAGTTTTTATTTCACAAATAGTAATCAATTAACTTCCTGCAGAAAAAGAATAATAATCAAACCCAACTGCATAATCCCGGCCCAACAGAAAAAGGCCCAAATGTCCAGGCACAAACTACAGGCCCAATAACCAAATCAACAAAACAGGAACCCAAGCAATGAACACGCGCAAACGTGCCACAGAACCACAAACAGGGCGGCAACACAGGCGGAGGTGCCGCCATCTACCACTACTCAAACACACATAACACAATTACACACACAACACAGCACATACATATACATATAAGTATATACATATGCAAGTAAAGTGAGCCACAACGAAACTGGAAGCAACAGACGGGATAATTACCGGAAACAGAGCAACCGGAAAAAGAAGTGGGGTCACGACGGTGCCGGAAAACCGAAGCAACAACAGAAACGGGAAGTGAAAGAAGAAATAGGAAAGAGAGGAGAGACAAAGAGACTGTAACAGGGATGAAGAGAAAGAATGGGGGGTGGTTTTTTTTTTAATAGCTGCTGCAAAACTAAAGCACCATGTGTCCTCCTATTCTAATAAATTGACACGTAGTATAAAAGATAAATACAAGGGTTTTATGGCTCGATTTGTCCCGGAATTGAAATTAACGAATTTGAGTGTACGAAAAATAATTTCAGAAAATTGCGAATTTTTTTTCAAAATATCATAAATATCCCGGAGTTTATAAAATGTAAATTTCAAAATTTTAAAAACACTTTTTAAGGTGCTCTTCGTACCCACTTTTTAACAAATAACGAGGCGACGCGCGGGTGAAACGATTCCCGAAAATTCCCAAAATAATTTGAAAATTCTCATAATATTATAAACTTCATAAAATATGAGTTTCGTAATTTTTGAAGATTTCCATAATTAAGTATGGATTTTACAACCAAACACACTTAGAAAATCATTTAAAAATAAATAATTAATAAAATATTGATTTCTCAATTTTTATAAGGTCCTAAAAATAATTATCAAAATTATAAAATTATAAAACCAATTTTAGAAATAATCCAAGTATTTATGAAATTAAAACTACAATAAAATCACTTTTTACAAGCGAAATAAAATCATACAGCTCACTAATAAATCACACAATTTAATCCCACATAACAACAATTCATAAATAATTAAATAACAATCAGTAACCGCTGCCAAAACCATTACACACATTTTTATTTAATTATTTAAACCTTTATTACACTTTTGAATATTAAAATAAAAAGAAAAATACACGAGTCGTTATATCCTTTCCCCCTTAAAAAGATTATGTCCCCAGAATCTGACTTAACTAAATAAATGAGGATATTTATCAAGCATGTCTGACTCTAATTCCCAAGTAGACTCTTGTACTCGAGGATTTCTCTATAAAACTTTTACTATAGGGATCGACTTATACCTAAGGATTCGTTCCTTTCGATCTAGGATTTGGACCGGTTATTCCACATAGGACAAATCTGGCTGAAGCTCAATCGGTTCATATTCTATGAATTGATTCGAATTAGGGATATAGGGCTTCAATATAGACACGTGGAACACATTATGAATGTACTTCCACTGCAGTGGTAGCGCTATCTCATAAGCGACCTTTTACATTTTCTTTAAAACCTCAAAAGGTCCTATAAATCTAGGGCTAAGTTTACCCTTCTAACCAAATCGTACTAACCCTTTCCAAGGTGATACCTTTAGTAACACCAGAGCTCCTATTTTGAAGTCCATATATTTCCTATGTAAATCTACATACTTTCTTTGTCTATCTTGGGCTGCTTCCAACCTTTTCCGAATCAACACTATGGCGTCTCTGGTTTGCTGAACCAACTCAGGACCTAACACTTTATTTTCTCCTACCTCATCCCAGTACAACGGTGATCTACACTTCCGTCCATACAAAGCTTCGTAAGGTGGCATCCCGATACTGGCATGGTAATTGTTATTATACGAGAACTCAATCACAGGTAGGTGTTCATCCCAATTACCCTTAAAATCCAGAACGCAGACTCTCAACATATCCTCTATGGTCTGAATCGTTCTTTCACTTTGGTCGTCCGTCTGAGGGTGATAAGCGGTGCTCATTTTCAATTTCATTTTTAGGCACTCTTGGAATTTAATCCAGAACCTGGAATTAAATCTCGTGTCTCGATCTGACACTATAGAAATAGGCACTCCATGTTTGGTAACTATCTCATCCAAGTATAACTTAACTAGCTTTTCCAACGAATACCTTTCATTGATCGGAGTAAAATGCGCTGACTTAGTCAACCTATCAATGATTACTCAGATAGCATCATGATTTTATCTCGTCCTTGGCAATCCCACTACAAAATCCATAGCAATCTCTTCCCATTTCCACTGGGGAATCTCCAAAGGTAGTAAAAATCCACTCGGTCTTTGATGCTCTGCTTTCACCGTTTGACATACATGACACTTACTTACCCAATTGGCAATATCCTTCTGCCTATCTGGCCACCAAAAGTTTCTCTTCAAGTCCTGGTACATCTTAGTACTACCAGGGTGGATAGAAAACCTAAGTTATGTGCTCCGTGTAATACCTCGTTCTTCAATTCTGTTACATTAGGAATCCAAACTCTGGACGAAAATCTATACAAACCTTGACTATCTTTTTGAGTACACAACTCTTCTCCCGTCAAAGTATCCAACTCTTGTTCCATAACTCCTTCTTGACACCTTTTTATCTTTTCCATCAATATCGGCTGGAAAGTGACTTCATATAGTTGCTCCTGACTTTCTCTAGGTACTCGAACCTCAATCTCCATTATTTTCAAGTCTTGTGCTAATTCCTCCGTAATCTTAACCATTTTCAGCCTTTCTTTTCTACTCAAGGCATCAACCACCACATTGGCTTTACCTGGGTGATAGTTAATCGAACAATCGCAGTCCTTAATCAGCTCTAACCACCTTCTCTATCTCATGTTCAAATCTTTCTACGTGAATATGTACTTCAGGCTCTTATGGTCTGTATATATATCGCATTTCTCTCCATATAAGTAGTGATGCCATAACTTCAGAGCAAACACTATAGCCGCCAACTCAAGGTCGTGAACTGGATATTTCTGTTCATGGGACTTTAACTGTCTGGAGGCATAAACAATAACTTTATCATGCTGCATTAGCACACAACCTAATCCTTTCAAAGAAGCATCACTATAGATTACAAAGTTTCCCGTCTCATCTGGCAATGCTAACACTGGAGCCGTCACTAATCTTCTTTTCAATTCCTGGAAACTCTCTTCACACTTTTCCGTCCAAATGAACTTCTCATTCTTCCTGGTCAACTTGGTTAATGGGGATGCAATCTTCGAGAAATCTTTCACAAACCGTCGATAATATCCTGCTAACCCAAGAAAACTCCTTATTTCCGTTGGTGTCTTCGGTTGCTCCCACTCTGATACGGCTTCAATCTTTACTGGGTCTACTTTGACACCTTCCTTACTTATTACATGACCAAGAAACTGTACTTCTGTCAGCCAATACTCACACTTAGAAAACTTCGCATAAAATTATTTTTCTCTTAATTTTTGAAGGGCAATCCGTAGATGCGTTGCGTGATCTTCCGGATTCTTCGAATATATGAGGATGTCATCAATAAATACAATAATAAACTTATCCAAATACTCCTTATATACCCTATTCATCAAATCCATAAAAGCCGCTGGCGCATTCGTCAATCCAAACGACATCACTAGAAACTCATAATGGTCATACCTTGTTCTAAATGCAGTCTTGGGGATATCTTCAGGCTTTATCTTTAGTTGGTGGTAGCCAGATCTTAAGTCAATCTTTGAGAAGTAACATGCTCCCTTAAGTTGATCGAACAAATCGTCAATTCATGGCAAAGGATACTTATTCTTTATCGTCAACTTGTTCAGCTCTCTGTAGTCAATATACAATCTTATACTTCCATCCTTTTTCTTCACAAACAGCACTGGAGCACCCCACAGAGAAACACTGGGTCGAATAACTCCCTTTTCCAATAATTCCTGAAGTTGCTTGGCCAATTCTATCATTTCCATTGGGGCCATCCGGTATGGAGCCTTAGAAACTGGTTCAGCTCCAGGAATCAAATCAATAGAGAACTCTACCTCTCGATCAGGTGGCAATCCTGGTAATTCTTCTGGGAAAACGTCAGGGAATTCTCTTACTATGGGAATTTATCCAAAATAGGGGTCTCTTTTTTCGTATCCACCACATGAGCCAAATACGCCTCACATCCTTGCCGCAACAATCGCTTTGCTTGCACTACTGAAAGGAACTTCCTATCTTGCCTCTGTCCTTGGTAACTGATCCTTTTATTATCTGGGGTATGCATAACAACTCTCTTTTTCTTACAGTCTATATTCGCCTTATGTAAAGACAACCAATCCATGCCTAAAATAATATCAAAGTCTCCCAACTCGAAAGGTATTAAGTCAACAGGGAACATATACCCTGAAATCTCTAGGAAACAACTAGGATAAAATTGATTTACGGGTACTTTATCTTTATTAGCCACTTCTATGATCAAAGGTTCTTCTAGGTCTTCCAACACCAATTGCATTTTATTCATACAATTCACAGATATAAAAGATTTGGACGCTCCCAAATCAAACAAAATGTTAACAGGTCCGGAATTAAGAGAAAGCGTACCTGCAACCACATCGAAATTATGAACTGGAGACTTCTGGGTCATCTTAAAAGTTCTAGCTCTAGCAGTACTGGTTGTTGGTCCTTGGGACACACTCCTTCCCGCATTACCTTGGGCCACTGACTTGCAATTCCTAGCTATGTGTCCCACTTTTCCGCAACTAAAGCAGGTAACCCCTTGACTCTCAGACTTACACTCCGTGGAATAGTGACCTTTCTATCCATACTTAAAACAATTAACATTCTCTCGGCACTGTCCACTGTGCTTCTTCCCACACGTCCTGCAATCAACCACTGGCTTACTCATCCTCGTCGGGGCAGAGTTAACTGAAGTAGTACCGGGTTTCACCTGGGGAAAATTCTGCCTCTTAAACCTCTTATTCATATTCCTTCCAAACCAACGCTGGAACTTCCGACTCGCTATTCCTGATTTTGACCTAGCGGGTCCACTTTCAAATTTCCTTTTCTTCTCAACCAGTTCCTTTGCATCTAATTTTCGATCACTCTCTATCACTAGGGCAGCCTGAACTACCGAAGTATATATCTTGAGTTGTAAGGCTACAACTCCACTCCTTATTTCTGGCTTCAACCCTTGTTGAAACCGCTTCGCTCTTTGAGCTTCCGAACTCACATATTCTGGTACTATACGGGCCAACTCCGTAAACTTCGTTTCATATTCCGTGACACTCCTATCTCCTTGATTCAATTCCAATAATTCCACCTCCATTTGACTATGGAGACAGTCCGAAAAGTATTTTTCCAAAAACAACTCTGTGAATCTGGCCCATGGAACTGGACCTTCTCCTTCTAGGGCTCGCGTAGATTCCCACCAATAATTCGAATCATTCTTTAGAAAATAACTAGCATAATCAGTCTTTAAATTCTCACTCACCTTGGTAAGTGCAAATGCCTTTTCCATCTCCTTTAACCATATCCTGGCAGCAACATGATCTATTTCTTCTTTAAACTCTGGGGGTTTTACTACTTGAAAAGACTTAAAACTAACACCCTAATTTGCCCCCCTTATCTCATGCCGCTGCTGGATTTGTAGTTGCTGTTGTTGGATTTGCTGTTGTTGTTGTTGTTGTATGAGCTATTGTTGTTGCTGTTGTTGTTGTTGCAATTGTTGCTGTTGCTGCTGGAATTGTTGTTGCTGTTGGACCAGCTGTACAGACTGCTGATGCAACAAGTTCATCATGTCACTCATGGAAGGATCCCCAGCAGATCCTTTATTGGGCTGAGAGTTTCTCTTTGATAGCATCTCCTAAAACATAACAGTCATATATAAGAAAATGGATTGCTCCGGCAGTCTATATTTATGCATCAGGAGAGCGTTGCCACTAAGACAATATTCTCATCCCCAGTTTAATTGGATCTGTCCTGAGTGAATGATTATAATCTGAAAATGCCAGCAACAGAAACAACAATAATAATAACAACAATAATAGCAACGCACAGTATATAAAAACTGAACAATAAGATAAAGCAGCTGAAATACAATAACCAATAGAATCCAACTAGTACAACTAAAAATCCAACTGGAAAGAACCTATCTGAATACACACCAAAATTGGCTATCATAGCAGCCTCTCCTACTACAAACTATCACCACATAATATACATATACAAAATAAACAACTACAGAACTCCTAGAAGGCAACTCTGAGCTCTGTATCTCTCTGCTGCAACTATGTCTAGCCACTACCACTGCCACCAATGGAACCTAGCTCAAACACTAGCCAGTTCACTAGGTCCTGATACTGCACAACTCTGAACTCTGAACTAATGAAACGGTCAACAGATCTAACCCTCTCTACCACCATCTGGGTCAATGCTCGCACACGGGCCCGCACCTCAGGGGAAGGGGCAGAAATACCCTGGAATGGTGCAATAGGTACCTGATCAAACTGAGCAGCAAACTCCGGACTCTGATCTCTGATAAAGGAAGTGTTCACCATTCGGTGAACATTGTAAGGGATCGGTGAAGAAGTACCACTAGGGGCCACAGGAGGTACTGGAGGTCTTATCATGGAAGAACTAGGACCGCAGCTGGGAGGAAAATCCCTGACAGCAGACACAGACCTACGTACCCAACAGGGACGAGGACCAGGTCCAGGGATGTCTCTCGGCACAAAGGAAGGGACTGGTGGAGGTGGCATAGGGGTATCCTCAGTAACAACATCCGGGGGTCTCTCAGAATTTGAGCTATCCGAATCAGAGGGATTCTCTCGGGATGGAGAGCTCGAAATCGCAATAGGCCACTGTCAACATAATAAATATACAGGGAAGACACAACCAGGTCAAGGAAATTCTATCAAAACATTTAATAGATGCCAGGGTACGCCGTCGAAACCCTCGACTGACTCTCAAGGTTTGTTCCTCTATATGAGTTGCTGACTCACACATATACACTCACGTTATCACCTACTCGACACAATCCCTAACCTGAATCAGGGACTTGAACCTGTAGCTCTGATACCAACTGTGACGGCCTCAACCCCGGGGTCAGGAGTTGACGTCACTAAACACAATTACCAAAAATATAAACAACAAGATTATTATTGAAATATACTGACTTGACCCCAAACCAAGATCCGATCAAGGTTCAAGTATAATTCAGGTTCTCATTATTACAAACTCTTTATTCAACATCTAACACACTCTAACTTTATTCAGCAACCCATCAGACCTCATGGCTTGATACAAACTACTCAGAGGAGCCGGGTCCAGTGGGGTCGGGAACATGGGTCTGTCTGACTGGTCTTCTAGGCATCTGCGAGATATACATAACAGTTGCAAGGGTGAGCATAATCACTCAGCAGTACCAAAATATGAATAACGAAATAAAATAGTAATGTAACAATAATAGGAACAGAGTTGTAATCATGATCAAAACATTTTATAATGAAAATCAGAGATAACTGGATATCACTAACTAGCATGCTTCATCAAACAACATAGCAGTATGCTATAAAAATACCAGAGTCCAATTTTAGCACGCTAATCACATTTATAAAACTGCTGTATCAATTACTCATGCCCTTACGGGAATCACAAATCCAAATCAGATACGTAACGGATATTGTGAAGACAGTTGATCAGGCTATACCAGACAGCTCCAACTGTCATCCCATTTACCTGTTCCGGAACTCAGAGACTAGCTAGGTCTCTAACCTGCTGGACTAATTGGTTATACAGTGCGCGCAACCGAATTAGCCTCTTACGCCACCTCAATAGGCCTACTCTGGCCCCAACGTATCCCATATTTGATCGTTTTATCCAGTTTTCAAAACACTTTTACCTATCTCTTATTAAAATCAATTCTGTCACAGCACACTATTCAAATCTTCTTTTCATTTTAATCACGTTTAGAGATAGGGGTTTTCAGGAAGTTACTTTTCCCCGAAACATAATTTTAAGCAACATTTTCAAGTACAGGGGATACGTAACTTAAAACGTTTATGTTCCCTTACGAGAATAAAACATCTAGCTATTCATACGTATTGAACCATAAAAGAATGGTCAGGGGTAGTTGCCTTGCAACGCTTTACAAAACCCTAAGTAGCTTTCACGCTGACTTTAATCCTGGGAAAACTCGACCGGAATCTACAAATACAGAATACCCTAATCAGTTATACCAACATGCTTGATATCCTCAAATTCTAACAACCCAATCCGATAACCCGACTCGTATTATTATTATACACATAATCTCATAATCACGTAGTCAGAATACTATTAGGGGTAACACGAAAAATATAAATACGTACGTTTACTAATATATTTTTAGGAAATTTTGGCAGCAACTTCTTTATTTATAAAACTACCCGTCGATTACATTCGACGTCAACAATCACAACAACTCACATTTTATCCCCCTGCCAATTCCATATTCACGTATCCATTTACGCATAATTATTTTCAAAAACATTTTACACAAATCATTTTATTTATTTATAAATTTAGGACTCAGAACATCGTCATCACCGTCCACCGTTGACTCACCGAAGTTCATCGTCAACGGCGGCACAATTTATTGGCGCCCGATATAATACGGGTTCCCAAATAAATTATACCGATTAATATTTTCCCTCGCAACGAAAGTTTTTATTTCACGAATAGTAATCAATTAACTTCCTCCAGAAAAAGAATAATAATCAAACCCAACTGCATAATCCCGGCCCAACAGAAAAAGGCCCAAATGTCCAGGCCCAAACTGGAGGCCCAATAACCAAATCAACAAAACAGGAACCCAAGCAATCAACACGCGCAAATGCGCTAGAGAACCATAAACAGGGCGGCAACACAAGCGGCAGTGCCGCCTTCTACCACCACTCAAACACACATTACACAATTACACAAACAACACAGCACATACATATACATATAAGTATATACATATGCAAGTAAAGTGAGCCATAACAAAACTGGAAGCAACAGCAGGGATAATTACTGGAAATAGAGCAACCGGAAAAAGAAGTGGGGTCACGACGGTGCCGGAAAACCGAAGCAACAACAGAAAAGAGAAGTGAAAGAAGAAACAGGAAAGAGAGGAGAGACAAAGAGACTATAATAGGGACGAAGAGAAAGAAGGGGGGTGGTTTTTTTTTGTTTAACAGCTGCTGCAAAACTAAAGCACCACGTGTCCTCCTATTTTAATAAATCGACACATAGTATAAAAGATAAATACGAGGGTTTTATGGCATGGTTTATCCCGGAATTAAAATTAACGAATTTGGGTGTAAGATAAATAATTTTAGAAAATTGCGAAAAAAATTTCAAAATGTCATAAATATCCCGAAGTTTATAAAACGTAAATTTCGAAATTTTTAAAATACTTTTTAAGGTGCTCTTCGTACCCGCTTTTTAACAAATAACGAGGCGACGCGTGGGTGAAACGATTCCCGAAAATTCCCAAAATAATTTCAAAATTCTCATAATATTATAAACTTCATAAAATATGAGTTTCGTAATTTTTGAAGATTTCCATAATTAAGTATGGATTTTACAACTAAACACACTCAGAAAATCATTTAAAAATAAATAATTAATAAAATATTGATTTCTCAATTTTATAAAGTCCTAAAAATAATTATCAAAATTATAAAATTATAAAATCAATTTTAGAAATAATTCAAGTATTTATGAAATTAAAACTATAATAAAATCACTTTTTACAAGCGAAATAAAATCATACAGCTCACTAATAAATCACACAATTCAATCCCATATAACAATAATTCATAAATAATTAAATAACAATCGATAACCGCTTCCAAAACCATTACACACATTTTATTTAATTATTTAAACCTTTATTACACTTTTGAATATTAAAATAAAAAAAATACACGAGTCGTTATATTTACTCCTAAAACATGATTTAATAAGGTAGACAACATTTGTCAATTATATCAACTATATAACTCTTGGATAGTTTAGTGGAATAACATTTATGCTTATTTATCCAATAAATCTCACCAAACTCCATGCCTCTAAGTTCACAATCCTATTGTGGTAACTTAGTTAAGTTAAAACCTAAAGGTCTAAAAAGTATCATATACTTCAACACGCCGTCCCAGGATAGATGGGAGTACTTCGCTCTGGCAAACCCACTCCTTATCGATCTAGGGGTAAACGCGTTGGACATATTGGAAGGCATCTAAATAACATAATATAAACATTAGGGTTTTGTTAGTACTATAACGATCATGATCCCATCATAAAGAGATTCCCAATTTTTCCTTGAATAAAATACTTCAAATCAATACTCGTCAATGGTTTGATTTCCAGGTAGTGGAGGAGTCACATCGGTCTCGCTTAAAACCCACAGCCTTACAAGTTCTATGAACCCGTTGTTGACAAAATCGCCCCATGTCGGAAATAAAGAAGATTCGTATTTCATTCCGTGTTTCATAAACATGAGAATCTCATAATCGTTTGTAAATTTTAAAATCTTGAGTCTTACAGATTTTATCTTGTTTAGGCATGGCATGGGTGACGTATCTAATACATACATTCATGCATGATTAATCTAATTAAAGCATGCATCATTAACTATTCTATACATACATTCATACATCAATATGTAAAGTGCAATAAAGTAAATGTGTTTGGTTATGGCCCCATCCTATGTGATCTTTATCAAGCTCATGATAAAGATCAAGGTCAATCTAATATGGTGATGGAAACAAATACAACTACTTATTACATAAGTCTTCTTCTTTGTTTAGACGTCTTGTATACCTCATTTTCTTCTTTGAATCACCTCCTTTGGATAGCCTTATTGAGTCTTCAATTACATTACATGATTGAAAGTAAAACTAATCTAATGAACTAGAAGAATTACTCGAGTTACATTCGAGATTTATGATTACAAAGATTGACGACATGCAAGTCGTATTTAAAACCAAAACAAAAACCATTACACTAAGGTCGAAAGGCCATAACCATCTACCATGCTCATACAACACATAAAAGAATGTTAAAACACATAATCTGATCTTAACATATCATATTATCCATGATCTATTCATAAAAAAAATATGACAAAAATCAGAAAAATCAGAATCAAATCAGAAAAATAAGAATCACTGTTTACGGGCAGTAAACGACGTCAAACGCCTTACAGACGAGTCGTTGATAGATTTAGCTATCAGTTTTGTTCAGACGCACGTTTACCTATCGAATAGGGTATTCGTTTGCGTAAATCGGACACCAGACCCAGATTTCAGCCAATCTGCAACAGCCAATTCAGAATCCGTATCTAATATGATTCTCATAATTAGAACAAACATAAATCATGTATATATCAGTATATATACAGATTACATAATCATCTTATGATTATACAACTCACATGAATATCATATATTCAAAACCATACATATACAAGCATATTATATCAACATCAAATCATGGCGAATCACGTACATTCTCATATATCGAAAACGGTTAAACACATAAACGAATTAAAAAACTTTTCGCAAGTAGCTCTAATGCCATTTAAGGGATTTTTAGCACATAAACGCAACGAAAACGTAAATTTAAATCTTAAAAAAATGAAATCCTCCGCAGGATCCATGCGAAAAAATAATATTTAATTCATTGTTTAGTATGTTTACCTTAAGGAGCTTTACGTTAATGGAAAGATGGAGGTCTTGAATGATCACCGCGTAGCCCGTCGCTGGAACGATCTATGCCTTGAAGGTATCCACACGAATGATCGCCCGGAGGATGTGTGTGTACTAGCACGTTCTTGAGGCCGCCTTCTTGCTCTCTCAATCTCTCTTCAAGCTGCTAGGATTTATGTTTTATCAAATAAAACATGTAACCCTAATTCTATTAGCAAAAGATATTATATAGGCAAGAGCTATTGGGCCTCCAACCCTAAACTTAATTTTAGAGTTATTATTATTATTAAATTCGAAATTCTAATTATTGTATTATTAAGTCTCACTTAATCATCCAATAACTTAATTTCGGATTTAATATTAAATTCGAATTTCCTATTTATTTAATTAAGTCACACTCAATTAATAACAAATAATTCAAATTACTTACATTTAATTTAAATCTGAATTTAAATTAAATAATTCTCCAATCATTCTTTGTGCGACCCTTTAGGTTATTATTATGTTGGCAACAATTTTAAATCTAATTTAAAATCATAAACAATGAGCGGCATCTAGTAATACATCATTGTTACCCAAGTAATAATAATTAATCGGTGATCGATTAAACCTTTTGTGTATAATGTACAATGTACTATAATCCTTTTAACCATATATTATAGATTAAACTCGGGGCATGTTATGTGTCATACTCTTCATAATTTAATCCAGGTTTCCTTGATCAATGAGTAGACTATAATATCAAATCAACATTTGAGCATGGCCATGCATTTCATAGTCTAACTCAAACAAGAGGCCAATAATATCACTCCTAAAATAGGAGGGTTAAATCCTTTCTAGATCATTCATATTTCTCATATGATTCATAATATACCCAATATACACTTTTATCATCACCGGGTCAAAGGTAACTTTTAATACAACCAAAGTATATTAATTCTCATATAGAAATGTAATGATTTCAAGTCTAAGGACCAATACATCATTATCACTGTGAGAATTACTTATGACACAACAGACATGTAGAATCTCACATTGGGTCTTCCAGCACCATGTATATAATACATGTGCCTGTGTTTTGACTTTAGTATCACTATACCTATGATCAATGAGATGTGATCATCAGTCAACATTCACACTAGTCTTAATGCATTATTATTTTCCCTTAATAATAATACTCGACTAGGGATCTTTAGGAATATCGATACTATTCTCATAATCTCATTTCTAAGTCACGTACTTAGAGATATAAAATTACATATCATATTCCAAGGACATTTATTAATCTAACATCTTATCGCAGAAAATAAAGATATAATAAATTACTAAAGAATAATCCATATAATCAGAATTAATAATCCAAATGTTTCATAATATAAACATAATAGTGTTGTCTCTAGGTCACAAACACTAACAGTAAGCAATGAGCGAAGCATTCCAAAGCCACAATCAGAATGGACATATAAAGACATTGAGCAAGTGCACAAAGATAAAAAGGCTATGAACATTCTGTTGAATGGTCTTGATGGAGATATGTTTGACAATGTCATCAACTGTTAATCTTTTAAGGACATTTGGGTAACAATTCAAATCGTATATGATGGAACTGAACAAGTGAGGGAAAATAAGATGCAACTTCTAATCCAGCATTATGAGCACTTTCATTGTGAAGACAGTGAATCTTTAATTGACATTTTTAGTAGGGTTCAAAAACTACTAAATGCACTGAAGCTGCATGGAAGAATCTGCCAGAAAAAAGATTCGAACCTAAAATTCCTTAGATCTCTACCAAAAAACTAGAAGCCTATGATTGTCTCTCTTAGAAACTCTCAAGATTATAAAGAATTTACTTTGGAGAGACTGTATGGCATTCTAAAAACTTGTGATCTTGAGTTGGAACAAGATGAGAGGTTAGAGAAAGAAAGGAAGAAGGGAGGATCTAATGCATTGGTAGATGAACAAGAGAGAGTGAAAGAGATGAAGGTTGAAGTTGTGGAATCTGAACCAAACTCAAGGGTTTATAAAGGAAAAGGAAAAGGGCTAATGGTTGAGCATAAAGATCATATTAGTCGGGATAAAATGGAGGACATATATGAATTTTTAGCTTTCCTATCAAGAAGATTTTCCAAGCTCAAATTTATAAAGAATTTTCGAGCAACCAACCCAAATGGAAATATGGTGGATAATTCTAAATTCAAGTGTTTCGAATGTGGCTTGAGTGGTCATTTTGCAAATGAATGCAGAAAGCCTGATTCTAAGAAAAGAAATTTGAGCATGTGGATTACAAAAAGAAATATTTTGGTTTGCTCAAATAAAAGAAAAGGGCTTTCCTTACTCAAGAAAATAACTGGGTAGCTAATTAGGTAGATGAAGATGAGAAACAAGCTATGTCAATCTAGCTCTAATGGCCAATTCAAATAAAGCAGAGGTCAGTTCTTCAAGCAATCAAGTAATCACTACTAATCTAGAACACCTTTATAAAGATGAGTGTAATGATGCTATAAATGACATGTCAACAGAATTATATCACTTGCATGTTATAATTAAATCATTCACTAAAGAAAACACGAAAATTAAAGATAATAATTTGTTTATAAGTGAGAGGAATACTGTGTTAGAAACTCAATTTGTTGAGTTTGAGAAACTGAAGATAGAGTGTAAGATTGCAAAAGATGAATTGACTAAACCTTTGAAGAAGAGGAAATTTTGAGAAAGCAGCTTGAACGAGAGCAAGAGGTAGGCTTGGAAGTCATCAAGAAATGTACATGCCCAAATTTCTAAAGTTCAAGGAATAAAATCATTCTGTGAACAAGCCTAGAAAAAGAGCAAGGAAAAACTGGATCCTGAGTTGGTAGAAGGATTATCGATGGATGTGGAATCAATGGATGATGAAGTCTATCGGTCAAAAGATAAAAGGAATTATCCGTTGAAAAACAAGGATGCTCATATGTTAAAAGAACAGAAGCCAATTAGCAAAGCCAAGCTAGAAAAACTCAATGAGAAATATGGATCACTTTCCAAGAACTTTGTTACAGGAGAATTAAGTCAAGTCATGGAGAACAAAAAAGTGAATGTAGGGCATCTGTCAATAAAGCAACTGAATGACTGATTGGAGAAAATTGAGGTCAAGGCAGACTCCAAAAGAAAAAACAACATGAATGGGAAAGTAGGAATTAACAAACATAACAACTACACACTTGATAAATATGCACCGAGAAAAATTTGTGTTAAGTGTGGTAGTGTTAATCATTTGTCTATTAATTGAAAATCTGCTATGCCTGCACCCATGTCTGGATCTCTCATTTCCCAACATGCCTATGAATGTTATGACTGCACAAAATTTGAATGCACAATTTGCTAATATGCCATTTGCACAAAATCCTTACTAAGCTGCATTAAATATGCCTCAAAATTTGAATGCACAATTTGCTAATATGCCATTTCATGTTAGCCAACATGTGCATAATAATTTTGCAATTATGAATGGTTTTCAAATCCCTACTCTACTGACCAAGGTTGAATCTCAATCACCTAAGTCAAGTGAGAAAAAGCTCAAGAAACCTAAAAAGAAGGCTAACAAGGCAGGACCCAAAGAAACTTGGGTACCAAAATCAACTTGATTTGATTTTGATGTGTGTAGGGAAATAGAAAGAGTATGTGGTATCTAGATAGTGGATGCTCAAGGCACATGACTGGAGACTCTACCCTGCTCACTATGATCAAGGAGAGAGCTGGCCCAAGTATTACTTATGGAGATGACAACAAAGGGTATATTATGGGATATGGCTAGATTTCTAAGGAGAATGTCATCATTGAAGAAGTTGCTCTAGTAGATGGATTCAACCACAATCTTTTGAGTGTTAGCCAGCTATGTGACAAAGGCAACTCTGTAACCTTCAATTCTAAAGCCTGAGTTTTTACAAACAAGAAGGACAACAAAGTGGTTCTCACTGGAGTGAGAAAGGAAATATATATCTAGCTGACTTTAACTCATCAAATGAAGATTCTATCACTTGTCTTTTCAGTAAAGCAAGTCAAGATGAAAATTGGCTATGGCACAAGAAGCTGTCTCATTTGAATTAGTCAGGAAAGACCTAGTAAGAGGTATTCCTCAAGTTGAGTTCTCAAAAGATGGATCGTGTGATGCCTGTCAAAAGGGAAAATAAATCAAGGTATCATTCAAAAGGAAGCTTGAATCTACAATTGAAGAATCACTACAACTATTGCACATGGACTTATTTGAACCAGTCAATGTGTTGTCAATCTGAAAGAAAAGATATTTCCTAGTGTTTGTGGATGATTTCTCAAAGTTCACTTGGAAATATTTCCTCAAATCTAAAGATGAAGCTAGTGAAATCATTATCAATCATATAAGGAAAGTCAACAATCATCCTGATCTCAAATTTAGAAGAATCAGGAGTGATAATGGAACTGAGTTCAAGAATTCTGCAATGATGTCGTTTTGTGAAGAAAATGGGACCATGCATGAGTTTTTAGCAACAAGGACTCCACAAAAAAATGAAGTGGTGGAAAGAAAAAATAGATCTCTTATTGACGCTGCAAGGAAAATGCTAGAAGAATCAAAGTTACCAACTTATTTTTGGGCAGAAGCTATAAATACTGCATGCTATACTCAAAATATTTCTTTGGTCAATCAAGAAAAATGTATGACTCTGTATCAATTGTTCAGGAACAGGAAACCAACACTTAACTTTCTTCATGTCTTTGGATGCAAATGCTAAACATTCTAAGGAATGAAACTGAGCAACATGGAAAGTTTGATGCCAAAGCTGATGAAGGTATATTTGTTGGATATGCTTTGGAAAAAGCATATAGGGTCTACAATCTTAGAACCAACATTATTATGGAATCTGCACATGTTGTGTTTGATGATAAGATCATTGAAGGACTGCAAGATGAAGGTTTCCATGAAAGCCTCAAATTTGACAATATTGAGATGAACTGTGATGAAAGTGATGATGAAAGTGATCAAGAAATAATTTCTAAGGATAATGCAGAAAGATTAGTAACAAATGAAGCACAAGGTGCATCATCCGTTGAAAGAGAAACTGCATCATCCATCAAAAGGAAAAATTCAACATCCGTTGAGCCATCAATAGGAGTTGAAAATCATTTTAGATCACACACGGAAAGGACCCCAACCTCAATTCAAAGATCCACAAACTCAGGGGGAGTTTTTTCTAATCAGAACTCAGTTACACATCGAGACGACTTTGAGGCCTCTTTATCTAGAGCTAATCTACCACAACAAAGGCAATGGACTAGAGATCACCCATTTGAACTAATTATTAGTGATGCATCTTCAAGAGTACAAAAAAGTAAAGCAACTCAAGATGAATATCTATATAGCAGCTTCCTATCATAGGAAGATCCAAAGAAGGTAGAAGAAGCTTTGTTGGATCCTGATTGGGTTTTAGATATGCAAAAAGAGCTAAACCAATGTGAAAGGAATGGAGCACGGAAGTTGGTACCCAAACCAAAAGGAAAGAATTCTATTGACACGAAATGGGTATTCAGAAACAAGATGGATGAGAATGGCATAGTCATAGGGAACAAATCCAGATTGGTTGGTAAAGGCTATTGTCAACAGGAAGGGATAGATTTTGATGAATGCTCCTGTTGCAAGACTTAAAGCTGTCAGAATTTTTCCAGCCTATGCAGCCAATGCCAATTTCAAAATCTATCAAATGGATGTAGAGATTTCCTTTCTAAATGGAGATTTGGAGGAGGAATTCCATGTCAGTCAGCCTTTTGGGTTTGTAGATCCTAATTTTTCAGAATATGTCTAATATCTTTTAAAAGCACTCTATGGTTTGAAGCAAGCACCTAGAGCCTGGTATGACACTCTATCAACATTTCTTCTAGAAAATCATTTCACAAGAGGTACTGTTGACAAAACTCTTTTCTTTAGAAATATTAATGACTCTAGTATACTTGTTCAAATTTATGTAGATGATATTATATTTGGCTCTATAGATGAAAAACTTTGTAAAAAGTTTGCCAAACTAATGCAAAGTAAATATGAAATGAGCATGATGGAGAACTAACTTACTTTCTTGGTCTCCAAATTAAGCAAGTTAGTGATGTAATATTCATTAGTCAAACCAAATAAATTCATGATCTTTTAAAGAAGTTTGACTTAATGGATTGCACATCTGCAAAAACTCCCATGGCCACTTCCACTAAACTTGAAATAAACACAACTTGAAAGTCTGTAGATATTTCAAATTATAGAGGCATGGTAGGTTCACTTTTATATCTAACAGCTGGTAGGCTAGATATAATGTTTGCTACTTGTCTTTGTACTAGATTTCAAGCTGATCCTAGATAATCTCATTTAGTAAATATTAAGAGAATTTTTAGATATCTCAAAGGAACACCAAAACTTGGAATTTTGTATCCTAGAGATTATGGTTTTGATCTAATTGGTTTTTATCTTTCTCAAAGAAGTTTTTACTCTCTTCATCTCCAAAAATCCACTTTCTCTATAAATGCTTTCAATAACAAAAATGGCACATGTAGTCAAGATTATGTCTCGGTCTGGATTTGTCTATGAGAAGAACAACTTCATGGCACTGGTGGACAAGAACATTGCTGCTTCTGAGGACTATCATAAGATGATGGACTTCATTCGCAACTGCAAACTAAGCTATGCTATGCTTGAGTCTCCAGTAATCTACTATGAAGTTGTGGAGCAGATCTGGACTACGGCTGTGTACAATTCTAAGGATAAAATTGTTGCCTTCTCTCTTAAAGGTAATGATTACTGTATTAGTTATGATGAAATACAATCTTGCTTCCATTTTCCACAAAATAATACTAAAGTTCCACAGAAAGACACATATGTGAGCACCATGATTATGTCTATGGGCTATTCTCTACATCCTGCCAAACTAGGTGAGATTAGGAGAATGGGCCTTCAAAAAGAATAGAGCTTTCTCTGTGCTTCTTTTATAAAAGCCTTTTCTGGTAAATTAGCAACTTTTAATGCAGTTACTTATTCAATGATTAACATGCTCTATATGTTTTTGAATGACAAGTACTTTAATTTTAGTAATTATGTCATGATAGAATTAGGGTATAAATTAGGAGATATCAAGAAAAGGTCATAGAATATATACTATGCTAGGTTTCTTATGATGCTAGCAAACTATATTTCTAACGACCTCTTGATTGAGAACCCATCAAATAAGCTTGATTGTTGGGTCCAAGAAAAGAGGGTACTTGCGGATTTGAACAGGAACAATCTTTATAGTGAAGTGCCTATCAACTATCTACCAATCATGGAGGAACCTCAAGTAAGTGAGGTAACTATTTCTGTCATAACTCTTTCCCAACCTCCAGTTTCTGTGCATTCAACTGTGGCTTTGGCATCTGTGACTGTGACCAAATAGATGCCTACCCAAGCCACAAAATTAAAAAATTCTAAATCTAATTCAAAGAAACAACACTCTAGTTTCTCTGAACAGAAGCTAGTTTTAAAAACTACCACAACACAAAAGGGGAGTGTGAAGGATGGTAAGCAAGGTGAGGGACAGGGTGAACATAAAAGAAGACCTAAGGATAATGTGAGAGAGGTTAGTGAATCCCATCCTATCCACACCACAATTTCCCAACAGGCTGTGGTTATTAATATGGAAAGTAGCATATTGCTAGTTGCATCCTCCCAAAAGGATGTAACTATTAAAAATAGCTCATGTCCAAGAGCACATAACAAAAGGGGTAGGAACACTACGGGCCAAACTCAAACCTATATTAGAAATAAGAAATTAAAAACGTTGGGGGAGTCGCACGGTGCACACACAGTGCCAACTATATTCAAAAACTCAGTTAATGCACCATCTCAAATTCAGGATGATGTGGCTCCAATAAATGTGGAGTCACAGCCAAATTCTCTCTCAGTCGAAATACCTCACACACACAATTCTCCCACAAATTCACTGGACGTGGATATGATAAACACATCAATTCCTGATTCTCCATCTTTGAAACTCATGGAGGAGCCAAAATCTAAAGCAAGTGAGCATCATCATATTGATGATTTGTTGGCTCACTTTCCCTTTCTTTCTCAAACTACTGATAAGTGTGTGTATACAAATCTCAAATCAATCACCACAGACTCAGCTGTAGTTTCTACTCCTAAATCTTTCATTTCTACTTCTTCAACGGATATTCCTCATCCGCCGACAGGTGATTGTCTCTCGACGGATAAGCTTAACATCAATTATCCGTCGATATTCACAACTGCTATTTCGACGAATGTCTCTCACCTGTTGGAAGTTTCTACACAGGTTGAAATTTCTAAACTTATGGCTAGTATATATGACTTAGTACTTGTTCAATCACTCTTAAGATTGAGGAAATATAGTGACTTGAGTGAGAGGCTGAGTTGCTCTTAGGAAAAATAAGAGGAAAAGAGTGCATTTCATCATGCTATTTCTTCCAGCATGGAAAAAGTAAGTGAGAGGAGTCCCACCTTAGATGGTCAAGGTGAGGGTGTGAGGGTGGGTAGCCAAGGGGAGCCCTTGATGCAAAAATAGAGAGAAAATGAGAGAAAGGCAGGTGCAGAAGAATGGGAAGATCCCATTTCTAGTGAGTTAATGGATGTTAATGATACAGATAAAGAGAAACTATTTCACCAAGAATATCAAGCTGCTCTAGATTCTGTCTCTTTTGATGATGAGGCATTAACTCACCCAATTCCAGCATATCAGATTCTAGCTGAACAGGGAAATGAGGATGATGAGAATACTCTAAACTTGGTGAACACTACAGCTTCTATGCTAAGGGAAAAGGATGTAATCAATTCTCTTCCACCTACAGTTGATGATGATTTTTATTATCCTTCTGGTGATTCTAATAATTCAATTGGGGATGACTCTCTTGGAGAGGATGCTGAAGAGGTAGGCAGGAACATAGGGGGATTTGAAGACACTTCATCCTGGATGTTCATAAAAGACTTCAACTATCATCATTTCAAATCCATCTTGTCCAAGCTCATCCATGACACTCAATCTTCCATTCAAGCCACCAACAATGCCAGCACCAAAAGTCTTCTACAGGCCCACCTTGAGTCTCTTCAATTGCATAAAATTCAAACTCTCAAAAAAAATCAAGATGTGGATGAACTCAAGAATTCTATTGAGCTAGTCAAGGGGGATCTTAATAAGAGACTAGATTCCAAACTTCCTGAGTCAACCAAGACAGACATACACCAGAAGCTCGGGAAGGAATTTGACTTGAATAGAAAGGTTGAGGATTTGGGTTCAAGACTGTTAAAAGTGGAGAACTCAATTGCTCAAATCCTTACCAATCAACAAACTCAAACTCTTCAACTACCGCAACTTGTGGCAGCTCAAACTTCAATCCCTTCTCTACTTGATGCTAAAAAGGGGGAGAAGAATCTAAGTGTACAGGTCAGCAAGGTAATTGTTCCAGCCATTACCTTCTCAAAGCCACCAATGTTAGACAGTATTATCTAATGAACATAGCAGCAGTTGAACTCAAGCTGAAAGAGAAAAAGAAGAAGATTGATGAAAGAATTGAGAAGGAATTTGGTCTAATTGCCAATCAAGACAAATCTGTGAAGCAGTCCACTCAATTGAGACCAATTCTAATAGATGAAATGAAGTCAGAAAACATGGAAAGAGGCCAAACCTCATCTAAAAGATATCAACAGGCCATTGTGAGTTTGAAGCCTAAGAAACACTCAAGCAAAAATATAATGGACCTATTCTATTAAACTCCTAAACCTGATGAAAAGAAGCTTCTTGGTCACTCTATTACAAATCACAAAGATCCATGAGACTCAGTTTTGAAGAAAAGGATAGCAAAGATCTACATGCATGGAAAACTGATTTATGTGATGGCTCGACATCCTCAATTTGGAGAAGTCAAAAGAGAAGAGAGATTGAGGCTCAAATCTCAGAAAAAGCAGGCTGACTTAGAAGTAAGGAAACAAGCTGAAAAGCCTGCTACCAAGTCAGAAACTTAGAAGTATGCTACCATAACTGAAACTGAGAAGCATGAGGAACCAAAGTAGAAATATGTGAAAAGGGTAAAGGAGAGAGCCAAAAGGCAGCTGATATTTGAAGAAGAAAAGGAAGAACCAAAGTCAACTCAGTCTACTACCATAAATCAACCAACTATGCCCATAACGGAGCATGTTAAAATCAAGGTCCATCCTGGTGTGAACTTTCATGGTGAGCCAATCATTCCAAAGGATGAACCAATAGACTGGGAAAGCTTACCTATACCTGAGCAGAATATCCCAATTCCAACCACTTCAAAAAGAAGAAAGAGTACAACAAGCAAATTAAGTCTATCCAAGTCCAATCCAAAGCCTCATCTAAACCCAAGCCAACAGTCAACAAAGGAGATCAACTCCTTATCCGTGACAAAAAGGAATTTTCAGACATTAATCTTTACTTGGATGAGCTCGATGAGGTGAGAGCAACTAATGCCCACAACAGACTTCCAGAAAGATTGGTGTTCAGGTACAGGGATGGAAAGGAAATCATATGGCCTCTTCATAGGATTCTCAATGAAGGCTACACTGTCTTAGTTAAAGTATTCTTTGCAATAAAGAAGGATTTTGGATTCACCAAGGTGGCCAAAATAGAGGTACTCAACAAAATTCAACAAATAATGCGAAGCTGGAGAGATCCAAATGCACTACCAGGAATCTTATCTATTCCTTACACTAGAACTAGAGTGCATTTGAGACCTTATTGGATTATAGATTTCAGAGATGAAAAGGGGGTCATAAGATTTTTCAGACTTGAAGACCAGCTGAAAATATCAAGCAATGACACACTCAAAGAAATATAGAAGATGCTGGATCTCAATAAAGAAGATAAAACTGAGTTCAATAGAAAACTCCAACACCAGATAAAAGAGAACAATGAGAAGCTGGGAAAAAAGACTAGACACTCAAAGAAAAAGAATTAATTTTCTCAGTCTAGAGGAGCACCTTGAACAAGGCTTGTGAGATTTTTGTGAACTTTCTTCTATCAATTTTCAATAAAATATGCAGCACTAATCATTTTTATCTACTATTGAATGATCGTTTGGTATAAGGTGTTTTGTTATCATCAAGTCCTCCAAAATTTATGCCTAGAATTCTAGTAGACAAAAATTGGGGAAATTGTTAGGAATATTTTGTAGGCTTGATGATATTTCACCAGAACACCTTAGTAGATTTAATTAAGTGTGTTTGTAACTTTCAACGGATAATCTTACTTTGTCATCTGTTAAAAGAGTAGCTTATGTTTAAATAAGTTTTTGTAGCAAATTCATGTATACTATAATGTCTTAGAGAATTAGAGGTATTAGGATATTCTAATTCATGTTGACTGCTAGAATGATTGCAAAATAGGTTGACTAATTGTAAATATAAGATACCTTGTCATTTTGCATAAATGAAATTGTGTCAAATGCTATGGAAACTGTAATATCCCGTACTTTTTAAAATTAGGTTGATAATAGAATAATAAAATTAAAAGGATTAAAATTAGATAAAGGCTAGGATTTAAAATTGGATTAGACTAATGAGCCTAAAATTTAGATCAGATTATAATATGGATAACTTGTAGGTTAAGACATAGGTTTTTGTATAGTTATAAATACATCCTATTCATTTTCCTCGTCTTTAATATCAAAATTCGTAGGGCTTTATACATATAAATCAGCAATCTTGTAAAATTTGTAGTTAATTCATCGTAAGTCGGAATTTATTGATTCTGGATTTTTTGGAAAGATCTTTTCGTTCTAAACAACTTTTGTGTTTAGTGTTTTTCAAGAAAACATCATTTATAGCGTCAAAAAGAGCTAAATTCAGATCTGGTCAGGTTTTGAGGTAAGTTTTTGATCGATCTTGCTAGTGTTTTCAAAATTATGTGTTATGCTTGTATATTTGATTATCAAAACATGGGCTAAGTGATGATTTATTTGAAAGTATTATGATTATAGTATATGTATTGTTGTATTATTGTATCTCTATGGTGTCTAGACGATAATTTTGGATCTCTGATTTGTGTCATGGTTTGTGAAAATACCGAACAAGAACTTAGGACCGTTGTCACCTGTTTTAGTGACAGTTTTATAAAAATTTAGGACCGTTATCACCGGATTGTAGTGGTCGTGGTATGAATTATGGGTTTCAAATTATTGTTGTTATATAATTATATGTATTAAATAAGAAAAAGAACATATATCAAAGCCTACAAGTGGGATCGATTGGTTTCTTGCTGGGATTCGCCGCTCATTCTTATAATTTTCAGGTTTCGCCTAAGAGTTCGAGTTGGATAACAATGGAGTTCGAGGACCTTAAGATTGGAGTAGATTGACTTTTGGACTTCCATTTTTAGCTGCGCCTTTGTAATAGTGACCATGGTAATAAGATTTTCGATCAATAAAAAGTATTATTTTTATTTAGAATTAATAGTCCGGAAGTGCGGACTGTTTACAGTTGGTATCAGAGCTCTGCCCGGCTGGAAGTGCGGACTGTTTACAGTTGGTATCAGAGCTCTGCCCGGCCGGAAGTGCAGAGACACTGCTCGGGTTCCGTTTCTGTGTTTATGAGATCGAGAGGACATCGATCCTATAAGAGGGGGTGTTTGTAACATCCAATATCGATAAGAATAAGAATGTTTGTGACCTTTATAGATACAAGTAAACAACCAATGTGTACCAAATTGCTAGCATTTTCGAACTAACCTGTGGTGGGTTGTAGGGTCTTGGTATACATTCGGTTGTGGGATTGGATGTTATATCAGTCCTTATATAGACTATGGTTTTATTTTGTTGAATTTAAATCCTTTTACATAAAGAAGAGAAGGATTCAAAAGTGTCACTTTTAGCTTTGAGAAATTCCGTCCATGTAAATCGTGAATAATCATCTACGATTACCAACGTATATGAGCAACCTACGAGACTTTGTATAGGAACCGGACCAATAAGTTCCATATGTAATAGCTCGAGAAGTCTTGAGGTAGATACCATAAATTTTGTTTTGTGATAGGCTCGAATTTATTTACCAATTTCGCAAGCTTCACAAGTATGATCTTTATGATAATTTAACTTTGGGATACCTCGTACATGGTCTTTAGTTGATATATTCTTTATCAACTTCATGTTGGCATATCCTAATCTTCGATGTCATAGACATGGATCATAATTTATAGTAATTAGGCATACATTCACTTGCTTGCTCATGTCACATGTATAGAGATTCTTATTTCGAGGGCAAGTGAGGACCAACTTTCTGAATTTATCTTGAATATAACAATGAGTAGTGTAGAAAATTACCTTGTATTCATTGTCGCATAGTTGACTAATGGAGAGAAGATTGTACTTTAATCTGATGACCAATTGCACGTCAGAAAGTTTAACTTTATCATTATCGATATCTCCGATACCGACAATGTTTCCTTTGCTATTAACTCCATATGTTACGTTCCCCGTGGTGACCCTTTTAATATTGTTTAAGAGTGACTTATTTCTAGTCATATGTCTTAAACACCCACTATCAAGGTACCATATGTCTTGTTTTGAGGCAAGACAAACCTACAATAACGATTAATTAAATTTATAGGTGCCCTTTATCTTGAGGGTGCTGGGGTTAGTACATCATAAATAATATTTGAATTTTCATGAAATAATCTAGGCATGGTATAATAATTATTAGGCACATAAATATTTCTAGGTGCATAATGCCCAGTTTGATAGTTTCTAGATGCATCATGAAATCTAGATTGAGCATGATAATCAATATGTCTATTATGAACATGGTGATATGCATTTCTACTAAGGGGTTGTTGTCTTCTAAATACATAATCATTATCGTTGATATAATATTATGTGTTCCTATTCTGAAACGTAGTAGGTTAATGAGACCTTTGTTGCCTTTGATTTTATATTCCATATTTTTGTAAAGCATATCATTTTTCTTGTATGATTCCTTGCAAATCCACACATGTTTCACCTTAATTTCACCATTCTTTAATTTACAATATTTAACCGTATGTCCAATTTTGTTGCAATAAGAACATTTATATGATGGTGATTCAGGTGAAATCTTTATTGGTGATACAAATCTCTGAGCATCTCTTTTAGCAGGAGAGTTCTTATCATATCCCAAACCTTCAAAATTAAATGAGGTTTTTGTATGCACCATTTTATCCAACATCTTGTTGCCTTTTATAAATCTTTGAACAACAATTTCAAGATTTTCATTATCTTCCTTTTAAGGCATCAATCTTGTTGTTAAGGAATCTTTCTTAATCCTTAACTTGAGTTGTGAGCTTATGATTTTCTTCTTTTAACCTTTGAGCTTCAATTGTAAGCTTGTTGGTTTCTAATTGCTCTTTTTCTTTATCAAGATTTTCTTTAAAAGATGTTTGAACATTTGATTCATTTTGAATCTTTAAGTTCAACAGATCAACGTGAAGTTTACATATATTATCATTCAATTGAATCTTTTCATGTACCATTTCTTCTTCTTGAAGAATTAGTGATACATTCTCCATTTCAAGATTGAGTATATTTTCTCTAAGTTTATTTACCTCAATCTTGATAAGATGTAATCTCATTTTCATCTTGGACTCTTAAGTCTATCATCCGAGTATACTCTCTACTTTGAGTATGATGTATTTATTCTATTTTCATTTTCTATAACCATAATAGATGAAGCCTCCGTTCAACATCTTTATATTTATTTTTATAGTCTACTACAAGTTCAATTAAATCATGCTTATTCATATCTATAAGGGATACGTTGGATACATCTGATATTGACTTAATTGAGATGTAGTTAGATGTTACCTCTTGATTTGTAGTGGAGACTTTTGTTGAGGTAGTTTCATCTCCGAGATCCATCAAGCATATATTAACCACTTTTTCACTAGCTTCCGGAGCTTCTTCATCTTCACTCAAATCCCAACCATTTTCAGCCACGAGACTTCATCCATTTGAAAGTTTAGGACATTCCCTTTTATAGTGACCGGGTTGTTTACACTCGAAACACACATCTTGTAATTCCTCTAGAGATGCATCTTTTGGTTTTGGAGGAGTGTAAATGGGATGATTAGTATAGGTATTGGCATTATTATAGGTACTTATATTGTGACTGCCATTTCCTTTGTTGTAGCTTGTTGACTGGAAATTACTCTTATAGTTGGAAGAATAATTTTGAGAGTAATTTGGCCTTCCGTTAGAGTTAAAAACTCTTTTTGGGTATTTGATTTACGGAAGCCTTTTCTGTATCTTTGAGCTTTGCTTTGAAGCACACGACGAAGTTGTCTTGAAAGTAAAACAATTTTTCTTTCATCGAGATCTTGGAGTTCTTCATTTAACTCCTCATCGTTGTCATTTTCATCTATCAATATGGCCTTTAAACCATGTTTTTATTTTTATCATCCACTTTTGGAGTTACCTTTCCTGGAATATTATCTTCCTCGTAAGCACGAATATTTCCGAATAGGTTATCAATATTATACTCATTTAGATTGTGCATCTCTTTTATAGTATTAACTTTGATTTTCCAACTTGGAGGTAGAGATTTGAGCACTCTTCTATTCGTTTCATTTTGATTATAATTCTTTCCAAGTTGAGATAATTCATCGATAATGCGAGTAAATCTTGTTTCCATACCGATGATATTTTCTCCTTCTTGGAGTTTAAAGTTCTCATATTCTTGGATCAATGCTTCCATCCGAGAATCTTTTGTATCAGTGGTTACTTCATAGGTAACCACTAATTTACTCCATATTTCTTGTGTCGACTTGCAGTTATTTACTCTTGTATATTCTTTTTCTGCAAGTTCACTTGTGAGAAGCATTTTTGCCTTGGCGGCTATATTCATTATGGCTTTTTCCTCTAGATTGTATTCATTAACCTTCTTTTCGATGATGACATCATCGACAGTTTTGGTAGGAACGCGAACACCATCTTCGATAGCCATACAAACTTTGACTCCTTGAGATCTAGCATAGATGCGAAACCTCATTTTCCATGTTGCAAAGTTGGTGCCATCAAATAGAGGAGGTCGTGAGCTTGACAGACCTTCACCACAACCAACGGGATTAATATATGCCATTTAGGATCACTTTTTATTGTGGCTGTAAATCTGCAAATCACTTAACAAACACGTTAAAAAGCACTGCTCTGGTACCAATTGTAAGGTCCTGTAAGAGGGCTATATTAAGCTAGAAGGGGGTTGAATAGCCTAATTACAAATTTATAAATTATTATAGAATTTTAAAATAATTTATCCCTTTATAAAACTTTACTGAGTAGTTATGCATTTTATATGTGCGGAAAATAAAGTGCAAGGAAAGAAAATATCACACGGTGATTTTATCCTGGTTCATGATGGCGTAACCTCTAATAGATTCGCTCACCCCTACGTCCAGTCCTCGAGCTCCTCTCCCGGACTCAGGATTTTCCCTTATAATTAACTCGCTCCTTTAGTAGGCGAAGAAGCCTTTACACCCTTACAAATATTTGTCTTGGTGCGTAACACCCGGGTTACCACCTCAAAATAACTGTAAATCCTACACAACTTATCTTAGACAATAACTCACCGCTATTTCTTCAAAGTTGATGTAAAGCCCTTGTGTAGTCTTGTCTTCCTTAGTTTTTGTCGGTCTTGGATCTTAGTATCCCGGTCTTGGGTCTTTTCTCTTCTTCACGGTGAAAATACTACTAACTCCCCGTTAGTACGTATAGGACTTGGGTCTTAGAACGAGAATCACCTCACGTCACTTCACCTCACAACAAAACTAATAAGACAATCCAGAAAACAAAACATAAAGAGAAAAGATGGGTTGAACTAGTATATTACGGTACTAGCCAACAAGATAGTATAATATTTAAATAAGAATATTAAAACTTATTATGTATACTTGACTTGAGATACAAAATAATATATCAATTATACTTTCGATTACTCCTTCTTTATAGAGTATATGTTTATCGGAGTAATATGAGAAGTCTTTTATATATATAAGCAATATAGCTTATGAATTCTTTAGTATTCTTCTTCTTTCGATTATGTATTTAGAGATCGAAGAATACTTTAGTTACAATCTCGGAATCGTAACTATCCTTTAAGCTCGTAGGCTTAAGAATTTTAGTATACTTATATTTTGACAATTATAGAGCCAAAGTATACTTTTAACTTCGTGCACAATTTATAGATTATATATAAGCCAAGATCGAGATAAAAGAAGTGCAAGTAATTGGCTTTGGATTTGTGCTTTTGAAGTTTAGAAGGATGATTACGAAGTTTACTATCTATCGATTTATAATCCCACGGAACACTGAAGATGTTAGTGGGGATTATATGATACTTTTCGTAACGATTCTATATACACAAACTATGCGTTGGCGAAGATCGAGATAAATAAATAGCAATTAATTGGCCAAATCGTGTGATTTATTCCGTCTTTGTTATTTGAAAAAATTACGAATTTTACTATTGATTTATAATTCCATGGAACACTGAAGATTTTAGTGGGGATTATACGATACCTTTCATAATGATTCCATATACACGAAATATGTTGGCCAAGATTGAGATAAATAAAGTGTAAGTAATTGCCAACTCTTGTGGGTTTTCAAATAGGAAATCTCACTCGTGAGGAGTTATAGAGATTTATAAAATATCACTCGTAAGGAGTTGTAGAGATTTAAGTACTTGAGATTTATAGATCTTCTTATTTATATGTTTCTTTTTGAAGATCAAGTACTTATTTGAATTCCAAGTTTGAACCTTTGTTCTCTTTACTTTGAGAACCTTCTTTATAGGACATCTAGTATTAGAGCTTGAGATCAAGTAGAGAAATTAAGTACAAAGCTCAAATAAACGAAACTCAAAGAAGAAGCTAAAAATTACTACTTTTGGAAAATGGTCGGAAAATTTTTCCGAAAAAATTCACCGGAGGTTCGGCAGGATTTTGGCACTTAGATCGAACTTCGGAGAGCCCTTAGGAAGGCCGGAGAGTGGTAATGGATGAGCTCACTTGATGGTAATATGCTTGGTTGGGTGAAGTTACGCTTGTATATAAAAAACCTTGTATGGGTGAAGTTACGCTTGTATATCAAAAACCTTGTATATATGATAATATATCTAAAAGAGATATGGTTTTGAGAAGAAGTATGTGTTTAGAACTTTGTGGCTCTTAGCTTGAACAAAATGAGTTGGGGGTGGGGGTTTATTTATAGAAGAAGTTTGGTAGTTTGAATGGTGGAGATTTAAGGA
Source organism: Apium graveolens (assembly GCF_009905375.1). Taxonomy (NCBI): domain Eukaryota; kingdom Viridiplantae; phylum Streptophyta; class Magnoliopsida; order Apiales; family Apiaceae; genus Apium; species Apium graveolens. Next base: position 183,283,648 of record NC_133651.1, read on the forward strand.
GAATGGATTATGGATGTTAGAAGTGGCATGGATTGATGACATGGAAAGAAAAGTATGTAAGTTGTGTTTCTTTGCCACTTGCCATATAAGACAAACAATTTTATGGAGCTCAAAACTCAGATGATTTAATTTAATAAAAATGTATTTTCCTTTTTTTAATCATTATTTAATCATTTAATTTAGCATTAAGCACCATTAAATATGACCACCCTAAAAACTCTTAAATAAATACCATAAAAATATGATAATTACCTAAATATTATAAAATGATATCCTGCAAGTTTTTGTCAACCTTGGTCAATGGTAACTAGGTCAAACGATGTCAACTGTGGGACCAAATGTCTCGAAATTTGTGCCCGGACAAATATTCTCGAAATGTTACGAAATTTTTACCATACATATAAAATACCATTTAAATTATCCATACCAAATTTCAAGTCATTCTAGTAAGTGGAGGTATTTTATCTAGAATTAAAACAGTTTTGTCAGCCTTTTCTTCCTAGTAAAAATGCCATTGGTCTTGAAACGAAAGGGATGGATCTTTTGACTAAAGTTTTGACTTGAATATATACTAAAATATATTTCCTAATATATAAAATTTATTTGGATGGTAGGAAATATTTTTGAGTATTTTTTGAATAATTTTCTCTGGGAAATGCTGATTTTACGAAACGAGAGAAAATTATGTCAAGTATACATGGAAAGGGTTATAAAAATGAATATTAATATTACAATCATGAATATTAATAAACTTTGAATAAAAACTCTTTTCATGGATGTAAAAATATATTTTAGAGCAAAGAGTAAAATATTCGAGTTTGTTGCCTTATTGATGTTGCAACACAGATCTAAAAAATATCATGTATTGATATTTATTCTTTGATCATATTGCCATAGATATATATTCCATATAGATATAATTTTAATATTTCAAAATAATGAAATATCTCTTTTATATTTATATTTATAATATAAATATATTTGAAAATAATTTTGCTAGTTTAACCATTTGACTTTGGTTTGGTTCAATTAAATTCATGTCCTAATGGAGAGGATCTATGTGTATTTAAATTTTATGTTTAACCGTACAAATACCAAAATAAATAATATATCGAAGATATCCTTTCACTTGTGTAAAAAATGGTGGGGTAGGTGTTTGTTTATAGAAGAAGTTAGGTGAAGAGAATGGTTGAGATTGAGTTAAAATGAATGGGGGATGAAGAGAGTGGTGTGGATTGATCAGGTGAAGTTTTATTTGTGTTTTTTGTAATTTGTATAAAAGATAAATAAGTTTATGAAGCAAAATCCCAGCTTATTTAATTATATAATAATGATATTTTATCTTTTTCAATTAATCATTAATTTACTTAGTTAATTACGTAATTAGCACCATTAAATATAATGACCTTCAAAAAACTTTAATAAATACAACCAAAAATATGATAATTACCTAAATATCATAAAATGGTGGTCTTCAAAATTTGTTCAACTTTGGTCAAAGATAGGTCAAATTCCCGGTCAAAGTCTTGGTCAACACCTAGAAAATCACACCCGACCAAAGTTTCTCTAATAATTACGAAACTTTAAACATGCATAGAAAATATCATTTAAGTGACAAATCTTAAGTTTCAAGATTTTCTAGCAACTAGAAGTACATTATTTGAATTTAAAACCATTAAACCAGGGTTCGGTTCCAAATAAAATATGAACGATCTTTTATCGAAACAGATAGACCTTTTTGGCTCAAGTTTGGGCTATAATAAATACATAGAATATAATAAATACTTAGAATATATTTCCTAAAATATAAAATGTTTTTATAGTGTGAGAAATATTTTTAAGTATTTAAAAGTATTTTTTCCGATAAATAATAAATTTGAGATACGAGAGGAAAATATTTTAAAAATATGAGGATGGGGATAAAATGAGAAATTAATATTTCTTAATAAAATATTAATTTCTAACAGTATTAAAGATATTTCCTTGGATGAATAAATATTTATGATGTGAAAGATTTATATTTTATACTTTAAAAATGTATGTTTTAAAAATAAATTTAGCACGGGCCTTCTAAAGAATATCCAAATTTTGATATTCCTTTTTCAAACTTGTTGCCTTATTAATATTGCAAGAGAGCCTAAAAAGATCATTTTTCTATAATTCTTTTACGAACTCGTTGCTTTGATTTTTTAGAGAATATTCCTTATAATGTATATTTTTCAACAAATTTGAATATCTCTTGTATTTATATTTAAAATATAAATACCTTTGAAAACATTTTTAAAAATATTTTGCTAGAGATGGCTTTTCATTTTTGATTGTGTCAATTAGATTCATGCATATTTGGAGAGGATATTCGTGTTTTAAATTTTACTTTAAATTATGCAAATACCAAAATAAATAATTAATCGAAGATGTTCTTTCAGTATGGTATTCTTAAAACCTATGAGCTAGAGATGATGCAGACAAAATCAATAAAGTTAAGTCAAGGACATGTTGTAGATGTGTCAAGTGCCTTGATAGTTAATGGCAAGTAAATAACTGAAGATGAAACTGAATCTCAGACTCAAGTTGTACAACTTGTTGAGCAGAATAACAAAGAACCTCAAAAGCAAGTTATTCTGGAGTTGAAAGAGGAAGAGTATTACACTCGTGATGAGTTGGATGAAATGGTCTAGTGTATGGCCTACCTAGAACGGAAGTTTTTAAATTTAAGAGTGAAGAAGCCTAGGTACTTCAAGGGTAAAGGTCAAACATTCTTCAACAATAACTGGAAAGGAAAAATTTAGACAAATGCAACTGGAAAAGGTGGCTTTAAGTCAGCATCTGAGGACAGATCAAAGATTAGATTCTACAAATATGATGAACTTAGTCAGCTTGCCGCAGAATGCAGAAAGCCAAAAAAGTGAAGAAAGATAAGGCATATTTGGAGGTTGAAGCTAAGTATAAAGCACTTCTGAAGAAACAACAAGGAAAAACCTATATTACTAAAGGAAAGAGTTGGGATGACACAGATGATGAAGATGATGGTGAATAATATGGAAATTATGTTGTCATGGCCTTGGAGGAAGGAGAGTCATATACATCAAACTCTGAGGTATATATCCTAGCCACCATTAATTTGAATGCTTCACAATATAAGGCAACTATTGAAAAGATGAGGGTTGAAATATTTCAAATTCACAAAAGCATGGTGGATGCTACTGAGGAAATAAATAGGCTATAAAAAGTGAATGAAAAACTTGAGATTGAGAAATAAGAACTAGAACTGCAGCTTGTAAGCCTAGAGTCCGTCAGGCAAGAAAATGAATATCTTAAAAATAAGCTGAAATATGTAGAGGAAGTAGAAGTTGTATTGAGAGATGAAATTGAGGAAAATGAAATTAATCTTAAGTCATTTAAAAATGCATCTCAATTGGTTGGTCAATACCATGAAAAGAACAAGCCTTGTGCTAACAGAGCCTTTGGATTGGACTATAAGGCTGGTTCATCTTCAAAGAAAAGTCAACTTGACAAGGGAAAGGAAAGTGTGAACAAAGAAGTCTCTATTGTACTTGTTATTCCCTAAAAATACAACAAGAATTACAGAAGGGAGGTTGAATGTAATTCTGGCTACTTTTTCAGATTTTAACATAGTTCTAACTTGATAAATATAACAGTGTTTGATTAACAGTTGTGCGGAATAAAAAGATGATAGAAATCAAAACACTAAGTAATAAAAACAAAAGCTTTTAAAATTTTCTAGTGGATTTGAAAGTATCCACCAGATATATATATATATATCAAATGAGAACCCTGTGAAGCTTGAATAGCTCATAGCTGCTTAGAAGTTTGAACAACTAAACTACAGAGAAATGCTTACATGATATAACTTGATATGTTTCTCTGAAAATGTATCTGCTTACTTAATTGTTCTACTTGCTACACTTGGTTTATATATCACCAAGTTTACATGACAATAAGATAAGATAATAAAACAAAACATATCTAGTCTAACTCCATTCTGCTTCACTACTCTATTCGAGCATCTTTGAATATCATCACAATTGCATGCAAATAGTAGTGCTTCTTTGTTCTCAAATTCCTGCTTAACAGGCTACCACATTCCTTTTGCAAACACCCGACGCATGTGACTGTGTTGTCACTGTCAACAACTATTTGAATTTGATCATCTGTCGGGTCTATGCTTGTCATCCATCGGGAAACTTTGTTGATCATCCGTCGGGAGTCTTGTAGATTATCCGTCGGGTGTCTATTTGTCACTTGACTCCATTTCACTTATACAGAATTACAAGACATCTCATGTTTACAGTTAATCAACCTATTTTGCATATCAATCTAGTAGTCAACATGATTTACAAAACCCTAAGTAACCTACTTGACTAATACATGTTTGCAGAAATGTGCTACAGTTCTTATTATTACATAAGTTACTCATTCGATGGATGTTAATCTGTCATCCGTCGGTGTAATATCCGGGATATATCGTGTAATTATTTTTTCTATTAAATAATTATTATCTATGTTCAGTATCTATTTTGTGAATTAATTGTTAAGTGTTATCGGTGTTTGGATATTTAAAATTAATATTAATTGAGTATTTTAATTTTTATATGTCCAAAATAAAATATAGATAATTGACATATCTTCCTAATTATTTTTATGTTGATTTATGGATTTATAAGGATCATATGAAATTTATAAAATCTTTTTCCGGGTATTTAAAATCTATTTTATTAAAACGGGAACCAACCGACGTCATCCGTTGTTACGTTCTTGGAACCCGAAACTCTTCCGAAAACTCCTTCCCAACCTAATTGTAATATTCCGAGCATATTCCATGTTTCGACTTTTTCGATCCGGCGTACGGTTTGTTATGCGATGGTCCCGGCGCAACATTTTCGATACAATATTCGTTTCGGTAAATCAATGAAACCCGTATTTTCGATAAACGGGAGCTTTTTATTAAACTATCCCAATTATCACCTCGTAGTACGTGTAACCAGGCGTTGAGACCAAGACCGCAGTACAAATTGTACTGGTTTGGATAATTATCCCGAAAACCGATACCGTTTGGATCAGTTTTTATAAATAAACGTACCGTTTTATATCCGGAATGATCCAACGGGATACTAATTTTCCGTAATTATAAATAGCCTTTTCCCGTATTTTATTTCGTATCAAAATCATTTACAGATAGTTAATTTTATAATTTTCAGAGAAAAACCCAGATTTCATAAACTGTTCTAAGAATCAAACAGCAAAACGAAGGCATTACCGATCTCTGTTTTCAAAGTTTGAGTAACCAAAATGAAGGATTTGAAGTGTTTTACCAGATTCTGAGCTTTGTTTTACTACAGAAATCAAGGTTTATTTTCTATATTTTTGTTTATTTTCGAATTAATTTTATTAAAAATATGAATTTTTGTTCGGATGATTGTTTGTATGATTTGATGATTGCATGTTGTAGAGCTTGTTTTCTTGATGATTTTGATATATTATACGTCTGATTTGGAGTTCAATAACATGTTCAAATTTGAGTTTGATTTTCGAATTTTAAAATTAGGGTTTATAACCCGTATGAATATTCTCAATTGAAATTTGAGGGTTTTTGATTTAGGGGTTATTAGCTGTTGATTTATAGTGGATTGTGTTCCTTATGAAATTTGCAATCGATTGGTATATAGCTCGTTAACAGAGGGTTAGTGAATCGAAGGGAGTTGTGTTTTGAAGTTTTCCGAAGTTCGCCGAAAATAGGCGATGTTCTTGGCCATTTTCCGGCCAGGACAGGGATGATTAATGAGTTTTGATTGCATGTATAAGTTGCTGGTAACCTATAGATTAATTCTGGACAGTTTGGTGGCCTGAGGTGGCCGGAATCGTGTTCTCCGGCCACACTCCGGCGAGTCGACGGCGGGAGTTTGCGAAATTGCAAACAGGTCCCTGGACTTTTGGGGAGGAAATAGTTAGGTCTCTGAAGTTTCCAGACTTTGCAAATTTTGGGATTCCTGTTTTAAAAATATTCAAAAATCATATTTCCTATTTATTTTTATTATAAAAATTCGATTTTAATTTCTGAAAATTCCAAAAATTATTATTTTAATTTCGAAAATTATTTTTAATTCAAAAATAAATTTGAATTAATTAGTTAATTAATTTCAGTCAATTTTTAATTGATTAATTGGTCAATTAATTTGAAAATTAATTGATTAATTGATTTAATTAATTATTAATTGATTTTAATTAATTATTTAATTAGATTTAATTATTTAAAAATGATTTAAAAATTCCGAAAAACAGTTTCGAGCTTTAAAATATTATTCTAAATTATTTCCAAGGCTCGATAATTATTATAAAATTGTTTTGGAGCCAGAATTGGCCAACCGAACCCTGTTTATTACCCCGAAATTAATCCAACGGCCCGTTTTAATTCCGAAAAATGTTTTAAAAATCAATTTAAATACCTGAAAGCCTGTTTATGACCCGAGACTTATTTATAAATGATATATCATTGATTATGTGACGTGTTATGTGTTATATGTGACTTGTTGGTTGACTGTCGGTCTGTATATTCGATGTTTACTGGTTTATTGCGTAACTTTCAATCGGTTAATCGGATTTGGGTGAAACGAATGGTAGATAGAATTATGTGTTGAATAGAATCCTATGAGTTAAATATTGATAGATGCTTATGATATGTGAGCAGAAGAGGCAAGGCGTAGGAAAGGGAAACAGGCAGTTAAGGAGTAAGACGGTTGAGATTGGAAACGAGTGCAGTGTAGTAAGCTAATACCAGGCAAGTGTTCTGAACTTTCTTGAGATATTGTAATACTTAGTAGTCCTGTTGATATTGCAAGTGCTTTAAAGCACTGAAACCCAAACCCTGATTCCAGTTATTGCTCTTGAGCCGTAAACCCTATTCTTTCTAAGCCATTGACTATTGCATACCCGAATACGAACCTCAAGTATACGATACTACTCTACAAATACATACAAACTAAATACCGAACACTAAATCAAATTACCCACACACTCCAACCATTGTATCCTATGCTTTGAAAGGCAAAATCATTGAAACCTTGAAACACTGATTCCTTTGTTATCCAATTCTTTCATTACCCAACAGCTAAGCTTAGAAAATGCCATATTGATCCTCATGAACTCTGAAACCATTTCATTATGAAACATCCAATGTTGTTAATGATTCTGTTTATTGTTTATTATTTCTTATTCTGTTATTATGCTAGAATTGGATTGTTTTTATAAAATTGTGGACCAGATTCGTGGTCAGACCATATAATGGTCAAGTTAGGCCAATGTGTGCCTTGGATCTAGTAGTCAGAGCAATGTTGTGTGCTTTGCTCGGGGTTAGTGCGTGACTGATCAGCAGTCTAACCTTGGTTTTTAAAATAAAAGTATAATATCCAATTCTAAATCATAATCCATTGTTCACTTGATATCATAACCATATTTACCTGATGATCATTATTCTCAGTTTTGTCATGGTGACTTGTTGAGCTAGTTAACTCATTTGTGCGATGTTGTTTATATTCTTTCCAGTTAAAAAGGAACAAGTTGGTAGCGAGGATCCCCAATCCAGCGCGAGAGCTAGGGGTTCAGGTTGATCGATTTAAGCTAGCAGGCTTCTTTTGGAATAATTTAAGTTTGTAAAAATTTGTAATAATGTTTAATACTCAGTTTGAGTTTGAATGGTTGGGATTTGAACGGTTTGTAATTTAAGTAGATGTGTTTGGCTTGTGTGCATAATTTAACCTGTTGCGATCCTTGGAAGTTGGTAAGTAGGGTCACTGTATATTATTACTATCTTTATTATTGTTATAAGCAGATTATAATTAAGGTGTGTGAGTGGACCCCAAACTTCTGACCCGGGTTTGGAGGGCACCACAGGTTTGGTATCAGAGCTACAGGTTACAAGTCACTGACACAAGCCTAGGTTAACGGGAATGGGTAGAGGGTTAGGATTGGAAGTAAGAAATAGAAAGATAGAACGTCGAGAGGTTGAGTGCTTCGGTATAACAGGTATTAGTATAATTCACGTTATGGTTCGAGATTCTTATATTGCGATATGCTTTCAGATAGCAGCGATGGCCGACTCTTTTATCCCCGTATCAGCTGATCACTCAGAGCCGTCAGTTGGAGCACCATCATCAGATCCACGTCCTGTCATTCCACCTGTATTGGCTATTCTACCTCCACCTGTGTTACAGCTCGTACCACTGCAGGCTATTCCACCTCCAGGCATGAGGCCACCTGTCAGAGGACCCCCACCTGCTGATTTTAACATAGTTCTAACTTGATAAATATAACAGTGTTTGATTAACAGTTGTGCGGAATAAAAAGATGATAGAAATTAAAACACTAAGTAATAAAAACAAAAGCTTTTAAAATTTTCTGGTGGATTTGAAAGTATCCACCAGATATATATATATATATATATATATATATATATCAAATGAGAACCCTATGAAGCTTGAATAGCTCATAGCTGCTTAGAAGTTTGAACAACTAAACTATAGAGAAATGCTTACATGATATAACTTGATATGTTTCTCTGAAAATGTATCTGCTTAGTTAATTGTTCTACTTGCTACACTTTATTTATATATCACCAAGTTTACATGACAATAAGATAAGATAATAAAACAAAACATATTTAGTCTAACTCCATTCTGCTTCACTACTCTATTCCAGCATCTTTGAATATCATCACAATTGCATGGAAATAGTAGTGCTTCTTTGTTCTCAAATTCCTGCTTAACAGGCTACCACATTCCTTTTGCAAATACCCGACACATGTGACTGTGTTGTCACTGTCAACGGATATTTGAATTTGATCATCTATCGGGTCTATGCTTGTCATCCATCGGGAAGCTTTGTTGATCATCCGTCGGGAGTCTTGTAGATTATCCGTCGGGTGTCTATTTGTCACTTGACTCCATTTCACTTATACAGAATTACAAGACATCTCATGTTTACAGTTAATCAACCTATTCTGCATATCAATCTAGTAGTCAACATGACTTACAGAACCCTAAGTAACCTACTTGACTAATACATGTTTGCATAAATGTGCTACAGTTCTTATTATTACATAAGTTACTTACTCGATGGATGTTAATCTGTCATCCGTCGGTGTAATATCCGGGATATATCGTGTAATTATTTTTTCTATTAAATAATTATTATATGTGTTCACTATCTATTCTGTGAATTAATTGTTAAGTGTTATCTGTGTTTGGATATTTAAAAATAATATTAATTGAGTATTTTAATTTTTATATGTCCAAAATAAAATATAGATAATTGACATATCTTCCTAATTATTTTTATGTTGATTTATGGATTTATAAGGATCATATGAAATTTATAAAATCTTTTTCCGGGTATTTAAAATCTATTTTATTAAAACGGGAACCAACCGACGTCATCCGTTGTTACGTTTTTGGAACCCGAAACTCTTCCGAGAACTCCTTCCTACCCTAATTGTAATATTCCGAGCATATTCCATGTTTCGACTATTTCGATCCGGCGTACGGTTTGTTCTGCGCGGGTCCCGGCGCAACATTTTCGGTACAATATTCATTTCGGTAAATCAATGAAACCCGTATTTTCGATAAACGGGAGCTTTTTATTAAACTATCCCAATTATCACCTCGTAGTACGTGTAACCAGGCGCTGAGATCAAGACCGCAGTACAAATTGTACTGGTTTGGATAATTATCCCGAAAACCGATACCGTTTGGATCAGTTTTTATAAATAAACGTACCGTTTTATATCCGGAATGATCCAACGGGATACTAATTTTCCGTAATTATAAATAGCCTTTTCCCGTATTTTATTTCGTATCAAAATCATTTGCAGATAGTTAATTTTATAATTTTCAGAGAAAAACCCTAATTTCATAAATTGTTCTAAGAATCAAACAGCAAAACGAAGACGTTACCGATCTTTGTTTTCAAAGCTTGAGTAACCAAAACGAAGGATTTGAAGTGTTCTACCAGATTCTGAGCTTCGTTTTACTGCAGAAATCAAGGTTTATTTTCTATATTTTTGTTTATTTTTGAATTAATTTTATTAAAAATATGAATTTTTGTTTGGATGATTGTTTGTATGATTTGATGATTGCATGTTGTAGAGCTTGTTTTCCTGATGATTTTGATATATTATACGTCTGATTTGGAGTTCAATAACATGTTCAAATTTGAGTTTGATTTTCGAATTTTAAAATTAGGGTTTATAACCCGTATGAATATTCTCAATTGAAATTTGGGGGTTTTTGATTTAGGGGTTATTAGCTGTTGATTTATAGTGGATTTTGTTCCTTATGAAATTTGCAATCGATTGGTATATAGCTCGTTAACAGAGGATTAGTGAATCGAAGGGAGTTGTGTTTTGAAGTTTTCCGAAGTTCGCCGGAAACAGGCGATGTTCTTGGCCATTTTCCGGCCAGGACAGGGATGATTAATGAGTTTTGATTGCATGTATAAGTTGCTGGTAACCTGTAGATTAATTCTGGACATTTTGGTGGCCGGAATCGTGTTCTCCAGCCACACTCCGGCGAGTCGACGGCGGGAGTTTGCAAAATTACAAACAGGTCCCTGGACTTTTGGGGAAGAAACAGTTAGGTCCCTGAAGTTTCCAGACTTTGCAAATTTGGGATTCCTGTTTTAAAAATATTCAAAAATCATATTTCCTATTTATTTTTATTATAAAAATTCGATTTTAATTTCTGAAAATTCCAAAAATTATTATTTTAATTTCGAAAATTATTTTTAATTCAAAAATAAATTTGAATTAATTAGTTAATTAATTTCAGTCAATTTTTAATTGATTAATTGGTCAATTAATTTGAAAATTAATTGATTAATTGATTTAATTAATTATTAATTGATTTTAATTAATTATTTAATTAGATTTAATTATTTAAAAATGATTTAAAAATTCCGAAAAACAGTTTCGAGCTTTAAAATATTATTCTAAATTATTTCCAAGGCTCGATAATTATTATAAAATTGTTTTGGAGCCAGAATTGGCCAACCGAACCCTGTTTATTACCCCGAAATTAATCCAACGGCCCGTTTTAATTCCGAAAAATGTTTTAAAAATCAATTTAAATACCTGAAAGCCTGTTTATGACCCGAGACTTATTTATAAATGATATATCATTGATTATGTGACGTGTTATGTGTTATATGTGACTTGTTGGTTGACTGTCGGTCTGTATATTCGATGTTTACTGGTTTATTGCGTAACTTTCAATCGGTTAATCGGATTTGGGTGAAACGAATGGTAGATAGAATTATGTGTTGAATAGAATCCTATGAGTTAAATATTGATAGATGCTTATGATATGTGAGCAGAAGAGGCAAGGCGTAGGAAAGGGAAACAGGCAGTTAAGGAGTAAGACGGTTGAGATTGGAAACGAGTGCAGTGTAGTAAGCTAATACCAGGCAAGTGTTCTGAACTTTCTTGAGATATTGTAATACTTAGTAGTCCTGTTGATATTGCAAGTGCTTTAAAGCACTGAAACCCAAACCCTGATTCCAGTTATTGCTCTTGAGCCGTAAACCCTATTCTTTCTAAGCCATTGACTATTGCATACCCGAATACGAACCTCAAGTATACGATACTACTCTACAAATACATACAAACTAAATACCGAACACTAAATCAAATTACCCACACACTCCAACCATTGTATCTTATGCTTTGAAAGGCAAAATCATTGAAACCTTGAAACACTGATTCCTTTGTTATCCAATTCTTTCATTACCCAACAGCTAAGCTTAGAAAATGCCATATTGATCCTCATGAACTCTGAAACCATTTCATTATGAAACATCCAATGTTGTTAATGATTCTGTTTATTGTTTATTATTTCTTATTCTGTTATTATGCTAGAATTGGATTGTTTTTATAAAATTGTGGACCAGATTCGTGGTCAGACCATATAATGGTCAAGTTAGGCCAATGTGTGCCTTGGATCTAGTAGTCAGAGCAATGTTGTGTGCTTTGCTCGGGGTTAGTGCGTGACTGATCAGCAGTCTAACCTTGGTTTTTAAAATAAAAGTATAATATCCAATTCTAAATCATAATCCATTGTTCACTTGATATCATAACCATATTTACCTGATGATCATTATTCTCAGTTTTGTCATGGTGACTTGTTGAGCTAGTTAACTCATTTGTGCGATGTTGTTTATATTCTTTCCAGTTAAAAAGGAACAAGTTGGTAGCGAGGATCCCCAATCCAGCGCGAGAGCTAGGGGTTCAGGTTGATCGATTTAAGCTAGCAGGCTTCTTTTGGAATAATTTAAGTTTGTAAAAATTTGTAATAATGTTTAATACTCAGTTTGAGTTTGAATGGTTGGGATTTGAACGGTTTGTAATATAAGTAGATGTGTTTGGCTTGTGTGCATAATTTAACCTGTTGCGATCCTTGGAAGTTGGTAAGTAGGGTCACTGTATATTATTACTATCTTTATTATTGTTATAAGCAGATTATAATTAAGGCATGTGAGTGGACCCCAAACTTCTGACCCGGGTTTGGAGGGCGCCACAGGTTTGGTATCAGAGCTACAGGTTACAAGTCACTGACACAAGCCTAGGTTAACGGGAATGGGTAGAGGGTTAGGATTGGAAGTAAGAAATAGAAAGATAGAACGTCGAGAGGTTGAGTGCTTCGGTATAACAGGTATTAGTATAATTCACGTTATGGTTCGAGATTCTTATATTGCGATATGCTTTCAGATAGCAGCGATGGCCGACTCTTTTATCCCCGTATCAGCTGATCACTCAGAGCCGTCAGTTGGAGCACCATCATCAGATCCACGTCCTGTCATTCCACCTGTATTGGCTATTCTACCTCCACCTGTGTTACAGCTCGTACCACTGCAGGCTATTCCACCTCCAGGCATGAGGCCACCTGTCAGAGGACCCCCACCTGCTGATTTTAACATAGTTCTAACTTGATAAATATAACAGTGTTTGATTAACAGTTGTGCGGAATAAAAAGATGATAGAAATCAAAACACTAAGTAATAAAAACAAAAGCTTTTAAAATTTTTTGGTGGATTTGAAAGTATCCACCAGATATATATATATATATATATCAAATGAGAACCCTGTGAAGCTTGAATAGCTCATAGCTGCTTAGAAGTTTGAACAACTAAACTATAGAGAAATGCTTACATGATATAACTTGATATGTTTCTCTGAAAATGTATCTGCTTAGTTAATTGTTCTACTTGCTACACTTTATTTATATATCACCAAGTTTACATGACAATAAGATAAGATAATAAAACAAAACATATTTAGTCTAACTTCATTCTGCTTCACTACTCTATTCCAGCATCTTTGAATATCATCACAATTGCATGGAAATAGTAGTGCTTCTTTGTTCTCAAATTCCTGCTTAACAGGCTACCACATTCCTTTTGCAAATACCCGACACATGTGACTGTGTTGTCACTGTCAACGGCTATTTGAATTTGATCATCTATCGGGTCTGTGCTTGTCATCCATCGGGAAGCTTTGTTGATCATCCGTCGGGAGTCTTGTAGATTATCCGTCGGGTGTCTATTTGTCACTTGACTCCATTTCACTTATACAGAATTACAAGACATCTCATGTTTACAGTTAATCAACCTATTCTGCATATCAATCTAGTAGTCAACATGACTTACAGAACCCTAAGTAACCTACTTGACTAATACATGTTTGCATAAATGTGCTACAGTTCTTATTATTACATAAGTTACTTACTCGATGGATGTTAATCTGTCATCCGTCGGTGTAATATCCGGGATATATCGTGTAATTATTTTTTCTATTAAATAATTATTATATGTGTTCACTATCTATTCTGTGAATTAATTGTTAAGTGTTATCTGTGTTTGGATATTTAAAAATAATATTAATTGAGTATTTTAATTTTTATATGTCCAAAATAAAATATAGATAATTGACATATCTTCCTAATTATTTTTATGTTGATTTATGGATTTATAAGGATCATATGAAATTTATAAAATCTTTTTCCGGGTATTTAAAATCTATTTTATTAAAACGGGAACCAACCGACGTCATCCGTTGTTACGTTTTTGGAACCCGAAACTCTTCCGAGAACTCCTTCCTACCCTAATTGTAATATTCCGAGCATATTCCATGTTTCGACTATTTCGATCCGGCGTACGGTTTGTTCTGCGCGGGTCCCGGCGCAACATTTTCGGTACAATATTCATTTCGGTAAATCAATGAAACCCGTATTTTCGATAAACGGGAGCTTTTTATTAAACTATCCCAATTATCACCTCGTAGTACGTGTAACCAGGCGCTGAGATCAAGACCGCAGTACAAATTGTACTGGTTTGGATAATTATCCCGAAAACCGATACCGTTTGGATCAGTTTTTATAAATAAACGTACCGTTTTATATCCGGAATGATCCAACGGGATACTAATTTTCCGTAATTATAAATAGCCTTTTCCCGTATTTTATTTCGTATCAAAATCATTTGCAGATAGTTAATTTTATAATTTTCAGAGAAAAACCCTAATTTCATAAATTGTTCTAAGAATCAAACAGCAAAACGAAGACGTTACCGATCTTTGTTTTCAAAGCTTGAGTAACCAAAACGAAGGATTTGAAGTGTTCTACCAGATTCTGAGCTTCGTTTTACTGCAGAAATCAAGGTTTATTTTCTATATTTTTGTTTATTTTTGAATTAATTTTATTAAAAATATGAATTTTTGTTTGGATGATTGTTTGTATGATTTGATGATTGCATGTTGTAGAGCTTGTTTTCCTGATGATTTTGATATATTATACGTCTGATTTGGAGTTCAATAACATGTTCAAATTTGAGTTTGATTTTCGAATTTTAAAATTAGGGTTTATAACCCGTATGAATATTCTCAATTGAAATTTGGGGGTTTTTGATTTAGGGGTTATTAGCTGTTGATTTATAGTGGATTTTGTTCCTTATGAAATTTGCAATCGATTGGTATATAGCTCGTTAACAGAGGATTAGTGAATCGAAGGGAGTTGTGTTTTGAAGTTTTCCGAAGTTCGCCGGAAACAGGCGATGTTCTTGGCCATTTTCCGGCCAGGACAGGGATGATTAATGAGTTTTGATTGCATGTATAAGTTGCTGGTAACCTGTAGATTAATTCTGGACATTTTGGTGGCCGGAATCGTGTTCTCCAGCCACACTCCGGCGAGTCGACGGCGGGAGTTTGCAAAATTACAAACAGGTCCCTGGACTTTTGGGGAAGAAACAGTTAGGTCCCTGAAGTTTCCAGACTTTGCAAATTTGGGATTCCTGTTTTAAAAATATTCAAAAATCATATTTCCTATTTATTTTTATTATAAAAATTCGATTTTAATTTCTGAAAATTCCAAAAATTATTATTTTAATTTTGAAAATTATTTTTAATTAAAAAATAAATCTGAATTAATTAGTTAATTAATTTCAGTCAATTTTTAATTGATTAATTGGTCAATTAATTTGAAAATTAATTGATTAATTGATTTAATTAATTATTAATTGATTTTAATTAATTATTTAATTAGATTTAATTATTTAAAAATGATTTAAAAATTCCGAAAAATAGTTTCGAGCTTTAAAATATTATTCTAAATTATTTCCAAGGCTCGATAATTATTATAAAATTGTTTTGGAGCCAGAATTGGCCAACCGAACCCTGTTTATTACCCCGAAATTAATCCAACGACCCGTTTTAATTCCGAAAAATGTTTTAAAAATCAATTTAAATAACTGAAAGCCTGTTTATGACCCGAGACTTATTTATAAATGATATATCATTGATTATGTGACGTGTTATGTGTTATATGTGACTTGTTGGTTGACTGTCGGTCTGTATATTCGATGTTTACTGGTTTATTGCGTAACTTTCAATCCGTTAATCGGATTTGGGTGAAACGAAGGGTAGATAGAAGTATGTGTTGAATAGAATCCTATGAGTTAAATATTGATAGATGCTTATGATATGTGAGCAGAAGAGGCAAGGCGTAGGAAAGAGAAACAGGTAGTTAAGGAGTAAGACGGTTGAGAATGGAAACGAGTGCAGTGTAGTAAGCTAATACCAGGCAAGTGTTTTAAACTTTCTAGAGATATTGTAATACTTAGTAGTCCTGTTGATATTGCAAGTGCTTTGAAGCACTGAAACCCAAACCCTGATTCCAGTTATTGCTCTTGAGCCGTAAACCCTATTATTTCTAAGCCATTGACTATTGCATACCCGAATACGAACCTCAAGTATACGATACTACTCCACAAATACATACAAACTAAATACCGAACACTAAATCGAATTACCCACACACTCCAACCATTGTATCCTATGCTTTGAAAGGCAAAATCATTGAAACCTTAAAACACTGATTCCTTTGTCATCCAATTCTTTCATTACCTAACAGCTAAGCTTTGAAAATGCCATATTGATCCTCATGAACTCTGAAACCATTTCATTATGAAACATCCAATGTTGTTAATGATTCTGTTTATTGTTTATTATTGCTTATTATGTTATTATGCTAGAATTGGATTGTTTTTATAAAATTGTGGACCAGATTCATGGTCAGACCATATAATGGTCAAGTTAGGCCAATTTGTGCCTTGGATCTAGTAGTTAGAGCAATGTTGTGTGCTTTGCTCGGGGTTAGTGCGTGACTGATCAGCAGTCTAACCTTGGTTTTTTAAAATAAAAGTATAATATCCAATTCTAAATCATAATCCATTGTTCACTTGATATCATAACCATATTTACCTGATGATCATTATTCTCAGTTTTGTCATGGTGACTTGCTGAGCTAGTTAGCTCATTTATGCGATGTTGTTTATATTCTTTTCGGTTAAAAAGGAACAAGTTGGTAGCGAGGATCCCCAGTCCAGCGCGAGAGCTAGGGGTTCAGGTTGATCGAGTTAAGCTAGCAGGCTTCTTTTGGAATAATTTAAGTTTGTAAAAATTTGTAATAATGTTTAATACTCAGTTTAAGTTTGAATGGTTGGGATTTGAACGGTTAGTAATATAAGTAGATGTGTTTGGCTTGTGTGCATACTTTAACTTGTTGCGATCCTTGGTAGTTGGGAAGTAGGATCACTGCATATTATTATTCTCTTTATTATTATTATAAGAAGGTTATAATTAAGGTGTGTGAATGGACCCCAAACTTCTGACCCGGGTTTGGAGGCGCCACAGTCGGGAATGTAAAGTTTATCCGTCATGACTATATTAGATCATTCGTCGAGTGCTATAAAATACATTAACTTAAATCTACTAAGGTGATTTGTTTAACTTATCATCAAGTTCACAACATATTCCTAACAATCTCCCCCAATTTATGCCTACTGGAATTGTAGCCATAAATTAAGAGAAACTTGATGATAACAAAACACCCTAAAGATACAGATTGAAAAGTAGTAGATAAAACTGATAAGTGCTACAATATTTACTGAAAATTGAACAAAGAAAAGTGTACAAAGAGTTTCTCACAACCATTATCAAGGTGCTCTTCTAGTCTGAGCAGATAAATCTATTTCATTGGTTGTCTGGATTTCTTCTCAAGCCTCCTGTTGTTCTCTTCTATTTGATTCTGGAGTTGTCTGTGGAATTCAAGTTCATCAGTTTTAGATAAATCCAACATTTCTTATATTTCCAAAAGAGTCTCATTGCTAGAGATACCCAGTTGGTCATCCAGTCTGAAGAATCTTCTAACTCTCTTATCATTCATGAATTCCATCAGCCAATAAAGCCTCAAATGCACTCTCTTTCCTGTGAAGGGAATAGACAAAGTTTTTGGAAGTGCATCTTTGGCTCTATTACTCCTTAGCTCCTCTATTTTCTTTAGGACTATCCTCCTTGCAGTCACATTAAATCCAAAGTTCTTCTTGAAGGATGAATAGACCTTTATCAGTACAGATTGGCTTTCTTGAAGAATCTTGTAAAGTGGTCATGTGATCTCTTTCCCTCCCTTGTACTTGAACACTAGCCTTTTAGGAAGATGTCTATAAGCATCAATCCCTCTTACTTCTTCCAATTCTTCCAAGTAGAGGTTTATTTTAGAGAACTTCTTGATATCACAGATGTATAAGAGATCTCCCTTGTTGACTGTGGGTTGAGATTTGGTTAGGGTCTTGGATCTAAGAGTCATAGGCTTCACTTTCTTGATTGCTCTAGTCTTTGTTTTCTTTGGCTCATTGAAGATTGGAAAGTTTAATTCAGGAATTGGAAAACTATCCCAGTCTACTGGCTCATCCTTTGGAATTATGGGCTCACCATGAATATTCCTAGTTGGATCCACCACCTTGAATTCTTCAAATACAACTGAGGGTTTGGATGTCTGAGTTGAAGTTGTAGACTTTTTGGGAATGTAGTCTTCCATTTCCTCATCACTGAAGTCCAATTTTCTTTTGGAGGGGAGCTTGTATCTGAATCTTCTTTTCTGTTGTGGTTCCTGTTACATTTTCTGATCTTGAGCTTCATCAATCACAGATGGTAGCAGCTTGCTCCTTCTTTTGTTTGAGCTTCTTAGCATCTAAGGTAGCTTGCTTCTTTTCTTGCCTGATTCTTTCCTTCTCTTCATTTTTAGCTTCTACAAACTGAGGGTGTCCGGCCACCATACAGATTTTCTTACCATTTCTGTAGATCTTGGCAATCTTTCTTTTAAGTACTGAATCAGCTGGATCTTTAAAAAATACAATTGACCTAGCCAACAGCTTCTTCTCATCTGGCCTAGGTGTCTCGTACACAGTATCCATAGGATTTTTTTCAGAAAACTTTGAGTAGTTTCTTTTAGGCTTCAAGACCATATTTGCCTTTTGAGACTTTATGCAAGAAGTTTGACCCTTTCCAGATAATTCAAACTCATTTCATTCACAGAAATGTGCTTGACTTGAGAGTGATGATTATGTATTCTGTCTGGTTTCTGAATTGACCCAAATTTATGTTGAATTTCTGCATCTATTTTCCTCTATTTTTCTTTTAATTCCTTCTCAGCTGCTACTACATCAATCTTTAGCAGTTTATCATTTGATTCCAGTTTTGCTGCTGCAAGATTGATGATGTCAATGTTGTCCATGGCTGGTGGCTTAGTTAAAGCAATTGTTGGCACAATTACTTTGCTGACTTGAATGTTGAGTTGTTTCTCCCCCTCACTTGATGAACCTTTCTCCCCTTTTTTGTTAGCATCAAGTTGTTGAGTGGAAGGGAGTTGAGCAGCCACCAACTGTTGGAGCAGAGTAGTCTGAGTTTCCTGATAAGCAAGTATCTTGGCCATTGACTTCTCCACATCAGATAATTTAGAGTCCATGGCCTCAACCTTTCTATTTAGATCAGCTTCCTTCCTTAGTTTCTGAGCTATCTGAGTCATGGTGGTTCCAGGAAGTCTAGCATCCAACCCTGCTATGAAATCCTGTTTTACTTCGAGAACTTCTTGCTTTATTTCATCCACACTTTGACTGTGTTGGAGAGCTTGAATCTTGTGCAGCTGTAGAGTTTCAAGATGTGCTGTAAGTAATCTCTTTGTGCTGGCATTTGTGGATGCTTGAATGGTTGTTTGGGTGTCATGAATAAGCTTGAATAATATGGATTGGAGATGTGAGTATGAACATTCTTTGGTAAGTATCTATGAAGGAATGTCTGCATCTCCCCTTATTCTCATGTTGTCTTCCTCATCATCCCCACCAGCATCCCTAAAAGAGTCTTCAGCTAGTTCAAAATCACTGCTAGTATTCGATGGCATAGCAGTGATTGCATCATTTGCTCTTTATAGATAAGCAGTTGTGTACACTAGATTGAGCATCTTTTCAGCCTCCTCATTGCCCTGTACAGCTAGAGTTTGATAAGCTGTAATAGGATGAGTAAATGTCTCAGTATCTAGGGAGATAGAATCTATGACAGCTTGATATTCTTGCTGAAATAGTCTCTCCTTTTCTGCATCACTGACATTCATTGACTCACTAGGAATGGTGTCCACCCTTATCACTCATGTACTTGCATTTCTATCGACGGATGAACAATATTCATCGGGATAGAAGAAATGAATGAACTTGGAGTGGAGATTATTGTAGACTCTGTACAGATTAATGAAAATTTGGGCACAGATGTCTCAACAGACTCAGAAAGAATTGGCAAGTGAGATAACAAATTATCTAAAAGATGATGCTCACTTGCTTGGATTTTTGGCTTCTCTAATAGAGTTAAAGATGGAGAATTTGGAAGTGATGTATGAATCATATCTACATCCAGTGAGTGTGTGGGTGAATTTGGTGTTTCAGGTGCTTCAATTATTAATGATTTCGGCTGTGACTCCACATTTATTGGAGCCACATCAATCTGACTTTGAGAAGGTGCAGTGATTGGGTCTTTAGCACCAGTTTGCACTGTGTGTGTGTCATACCCCCAACTAAACAAAACATAATATATAACTATTACAATATTTAAAAGAAAGTAAATACATCTGAATCCAAGATCTTGCAGTTTAGGGTATGGAACAGCCCAATACTACTAACTATTACAACTAGTTTTAGCATCGTGTCCTCACACAAAACTATCCCTTATTCTACCTGAGCTCGGACATACGCATCGGCGTCACAAGTCTTACATGCTATCTGCTTGAATATAACCAAAGCTGCTAGCTGTAATATCAGGGTTAAAGCAAGGAGTGAGCCAAATGCTCAACAAGTGCTAGACAATACGATACAAAACATAAATCGAGATATATATATTAAAGAATGACAATGCAAAGATATAACTAATAATAACAAGAGATGAAATTTTGGGTGATGGTATCATTTGCTTGAATCAAAACATTTTCAAAATCATATCTTAATCAAAATCATTTTATGACGCTACGGATTACAGCCAGTGATCAGCCGCGAAGTAATCCCGAACATCGCTGGGTTCTAAAACATTAATGGCATCCCTAGGCAACTTTTAAGCCTACAATATAAGTGTGGAAAGGACTCGCGTCTCAGTCCAGATCCACTATTCAAAGAAAGCATGAACCCCCCTTTGGGACTGAAAATCCATATTTTAATCATTTCAAAAACTGATGCCGATTAATAATAAAATTTCTTAAACAGTAAACATCTTTATCAAGGGATTATAGATCAACTTTGAAACACAGGAAATATGTCCCAAAATCTCAGGGCCATGATTCACTAGACTTTATTCTATCGGGGTACTTGAATAGTTTCTATTTACAAGGATTTTGACAAAGAGATTTAGTAGAGTTTTTGGATAATAGGAAGGAGTAATGCCAAACTAGGCTTAAAGCAATGGTTTTAGGCAAGGTATAGGTATTAGAACATCAAGAAGATAAGCATCACTGGTTACAAGTATACTAGAGGTGTTAAGGTATAAAGAAAGTGATCATTAGCTTATGGTATATCAGGATGTCAAACTTTAGGGTAAGGATAGGGTTATCAAACAATCATGAACAACTTTAAAGAATATCTGGCTTTTAGGTATCAAGGTAAAGTTTCTATTGGGGTTCAAGCATCAGGGTGAGATGTCAAGATTTTAGGAATCAATAGCATGTTAATCAAGAGAATCAATCAAGTATTATAACAAATCTTTATTTTATCATGGCATTCCAATTACTTTGATGTACTAGCATGATACGACTTTTGATCTACTTGCTATATGTACTTGAGGGATTCATGGCATTTCTATATAATACGAAGATAGATTTGAGAATCACTTGCTTCAAGTAAAACAAGATAACTCAGGATACTCACATCATATATATATATAGGAACTAGTTATCACACATTTACAGTGTAAACGAAAAAGCAGGCTGAATCACTTGCCTTGAGAAAGGGTGGACTGGTCTGGCAGGTAGGAGCAACTGAAAGCTTTACTCGACCTTTATGGCAAGTTTACCCTCGTCTCGAGATCCTACACAATTAATAATAACCTCATTATAATATATTCTCACCAACGCAACCTATTTACAACCCGAAATTGAACATAAATGGCACTTAGGCCTATATGCACGCAATTTATAATCACCTTATAAATACAATAGTACACATAGCCACATATACTCACATATCATATTTTAATACCAAATAATATCACACACACCATAATGCAATACTAGGCTTGGATGATCTTGATCCCCAACTAAGTCACTTGATCGCTAAACTAGACAAAGTCTTCAACTTTGGTCTCCTAACTCGATGTGCCTTTACTAAACTATCCAAAACCTATTGACCCTCGCTTGGGCCTTTCAATCTACTGGCTTTATGCTATATTTCAACTATAGTGTTCAACCTAGGTCTCACTCATAAGTGCTCTAAAACTATGTGGTAAGTGAGAGTGCTTACTAAGGTAAATTTCAGAATGACATATATGGTTTCTTGAGTGCATTAGACACTCTTACACTACATGTTTACCTCCAAAACATCTACACTAGACTCTTCTGATCATAAGGCATCTCCCAAACTTTATGTGGCACAAGGGCCTAGCTTGGGCCTCCTTGGGCCTAAGCTTAAAGTCCATGGTTCCCCTGTTTTTCTGGGCAGAAAATGCCCTGACTTGAACTAACTTGTGATACATGATTCTAACTCAAATCCTATGAACTATGGCTGTAAAAACTCCTCTGACACTCCCTCTAACTAAGACTCAACAGGGCCTAATGAGGGCCTACCCATGACATGGTCAAAACTTCCTATTTCTAAGTTGCAATAAAATTGTCCCCTGCTGGACAGATTTTGTGATTTCACTCGTGCACCTAACCAAACGACTTACAAATTTCCAACAAACACCTAAAACCTTTTATATACTCCTATTTCTAGCTTCTGGTGGCTTGGGCCTCAAAGTGCACAACAAGTGCTCACTCAAAACTTCCTCATAACTAGTGCATCAAATCTGGAAAAATGCAAACACTAACTAATCCCCTTCCACCTTGACTCCCGCTTAATAACCAAGCATCCAACCTTTACCAAAGCACACCTAGTGCATCAATATCCTAAAATAGTGCCTCAACAGGAGGGGAGATCATCTATGCCCAAGAACATCAACATGCAACTAAAAATATAACATGCAACTCATGGAAAACACTTAACAAGATTTCGGTTAAGGCATAAAGTTTAAATTCTTGCAAATTCGACTTATACCTATTGCTCATCCTTAATAATCATGAAATATATCTTCTCTTATCTATTAATAAGAAATATATCATGGAAACAATCTATCTCAAGTACAAATATTTTGAATTTATAGATTTTTAAACATAAAAACATGATTTCAAAAAGAGTAGCATGTACAACATGGTTGATCATCATTTTAACATCTTAAAACTAGCATACATGGATAAACATGATTATATAATAAAATTTCAGTAGCATGCAAAGGATTTTAAAGCATGGTTTCTCCATAAAATACTTAGTTAACATATATATAAAATGTATCTCACAGAAAGCTCTTGAATTCACAAGAATCAAGAGTTTTACTTTGGAAATCACACAAGAACTACACATGCAACCATGAAACTTTATCTCCCAAGTCACAAAACTCTTGGGAAGTATATAAAATAAATTTAGGTGGAAGATTTTCACTAGGAAAGATGAGAAATGGAATGAAAAATGGAAGGGAGTGGGGGAATGGGGGCTTCGGCCGAGAGCAAAAGGGAGGGAGGGGAGGAGAGAAAAATGAGGTGTGTTGGAGTGTGGAGTGAGTGAAAAATGAATTCTCCCAATTTTTTTTTGGTTTTATTGGCAAAAAGAATGAGTGGAAATGATAATGTACAAAAATGACCTCTAGGTAAAGTTAGGCCATTTTGCATGCAAGGTTAGTGTGGTAATTTGGTAATCAACAAATGAGTTAGTGGGGTTGGAAATGTCTCATTTGCCCTTTAAGAGAATAGAAGAGTGATTTGCATGCAAGGGCTTCCATGTAATTTTCTAATTATAACAAATAAAATTTTTAAAGATTTATTTTTATAAAATAAAATACAAGTTCAAAAATTATAAAATTTATACCCTAAAATAACTTGGATTTTTAGAAATTTTATAAAATCATTTTTGAAATTTGTGAACGAAATAACTTTTAAAAGAAAATTTTTTCCAAGGTTTAGAATATTCCTTATAAATTAAAAATAAGGGAAATAAATAAACTCTTGCTTTGAAAAATCATATACTACATAAAGCAAATTTATAATGCAGAATTTCCATTCACACAAACATACAATCATTTAGTATATTTACATTCGGCTCTAATATTATACCAAGTCCACAAATAATATTACACAAAATGCCGGTCGTAACATCCTCTCCCCCTTAAGGGATTCTGTCCCCAGAATCTAAGAGAACAGATGAGGATACCGGGAACGCATATCAGACTCTAATTCCCAAGTTGATTCTTCGACCTTGGGGTTCCTCCAAAGTACTTTCACTAACCTTAACGACTTATTCCTAAGATTCTTCACTTGCTAGTCGAGTAATTTGACAGGTTGCTCCATAAATGACAGGTCTGCCTGAATTTCTACAGGTTCATATTCTATCATATGGCTGACATCAGGATTGTACTTCTTAAGCAATGACACATGGAACACATTAGGCACATGCTGATACTGAGGTGGTAAGGCTAACTCGTAGGCCACCTTCCCCACTTGACTCAAAATTTCAAAAGGACCTATATATCTAGGTACTAACTTCCCTTTCTTGCCAAATCTAGACAACCCTTTCCTTGGTGACACCTTCAGCAAAACGGCTTCGCCTACTTGGAATCTAACATCCTTACGCGCTGGATCCGCATACTTTCTCTATCTATCTTGAGCAGCAAGCAACCTTTTCTGAATTAATTTGAATGTCTCATGCAACTGTTGTATCAATTCCGAGCCTAGAATCTTTCCTTCTCCTACTTCATCCCAACTTGTCGGTAATCTACATTTTTGTCCGTACAAAGCTTCGTATGGTGGCATGCCAATACTGGAGTGATAGCTGTTGTAATAAGAGAATTCTACTAATGGCAAGTGGTCATCCCAACTTCCTGCAAAATCGATTGCACAACTGCGCAACATGTCTTCGATTGTTTGAATTATCCTTTCGCTCTGACCATCAGTCTGCGGGTGATACGCCGTACTCATGTTCAACTTCCTGCCAAGACTCTCTTGAAATTGCTTCTAGAATCTCGAGTTAAATCGGGGATCTCTGTCTGAAACTATCGATACGGGTACTCCATGCCTTAGTACGATTTCACGCACATACAGATGAACCAACCTGTCCAATGACGACTTCTCATTAATTGGAAGGAAATACGCTGACTTCGTAAGGCGATCAACTATAACCCATATAGCGTCATGTCCGGATTTCGTTCGCGGTAATCCCACTATAAAGTCCATAGAAATATTTTCCCATTTCCATTTTGGAATCTTTAGGGGCTGAATTAATCCGCTTGGTCGTTGATGTTCCGCCTTCACTTTCTGACAAGTATAACACTTTGCAACCCATTCTGCCACCTCTCGCTTCATGTTTGGCGACCAAAAGTTCTGCTTTAAGTCCTGATACATCTTGGTGCTTCCCGGATGGATTGAAAATCTTGAATTGTGGGCTTCTTGCAGAATCTCATTCTTCAATTCAGGTACATGAGGAATCCAAATTCTTGAGGAAAATCTTAGTATACCTTGCTTATCCCTTTGAGTACCAATCTCTTCTCCAGTTAGCTGATTCTTCTCTTTCTCCATTACTTCTTCTTGACATTTCCTTATCTTTTCCACCAGTGTTGGCTGAAAAGTCATTGCACGACAAACTTCTTCAACTATTCCATAATCACAAAGTTCCAATCCAAATTTCTTAATTTCTTCAGACAATTCTTTTGGTGTTGCTATCATATTCAATCTTTCCTTCCTACTCAAAGCATCGGCTACAACGTTCACCTTTCCAGGATGATAATTTATCAAGCAATCATAGTCCTTAATCAATTCCAACCATCTTCTTTGCCTCATATTGAGCTCCTTCTGAGTAAAAATGTACTTTAAACTCTTGTGATCCGTGTAGATTTCACACTTTTCTCCGTAGAGGTAATGTCTCCAAATCTTAAGTGT
This sequence comes from Apium graveolens, assembly GCF_009905375.1. Classification (NCBI taxonomy): domain Eukaryota; kingdom Viridiplantae; phylum Streptophyta; class Magnoliopsida; order Apiales; family Apiaceae; genus Apium; species Apium graveolens. Next base: position 183,309,747 of record NC_133651.1, read on the forward strand.
GAACATTATGGCGGCTAGTTCCAAGTCATGCGTCGGGTACTTCAATTCATGCAGTTTTAACTGTCTTAACACATACGCGATCACCTTATTGTGTTGCATTAGCACACAGCCCAATCCTTTATGTGAAGCATCGCTGAAAATCACAAAGTTTCCTTGGTCATCTGGTAGTACTAACACCGGAGCTGTTACCAATATCTGTTTCAACTCTTGAAAGCTATCCTCACATTCTGCATTCCATTCGAACTTCTGATTCTTCATGGTTAACTTAGTCAATGGCGTGGCGATTTTCGAAAAATCCTTGAAAAACCTTCTATAATACCCTGCCAATCCTAGAAAACTCCGCACTTCTGTAGGTGTCTTTGGCCTCTCCCAACTCATAATCACCTCAATCTTTGCCAGATCTACTTTAACTCCTTCATCTCCAATGATGTGTCCCAAAAATTGAACTTCCTTTAACCAAAACTCACATTTAGAAAACTTGGCATACAACTTCTCTTGTCGGAGTATCTCCAGTGCTATCCATAGATGCTGCTTATGTTCTTCTTCCGATTTTGAATAAATAAGGATGTCATCAATGAATACCACTACGAACTTGTCCAAATACTTTTTAAATACCCGATTCATCAGATCCATAAATGCTGCCGGGGCATTAGTCAATCCAAAAGGCATTACTAAGAATTCATAATGTCCGTATCTGGTCCTGAATGCTGTCTTGGCAATATCTTCTTCTTTGATCTTTAATTGATGGTATCCTGATCTCAAGTCAATCTTTGAAAAGCACTTTTCTCCTTTCAGCTGATCAAATAGGTCATTTATTCTTGGTAGCGGGTAGCGGTTCTTAATCGTCACCTTATTCAACTCCCGATAATCTATACATAGTCGCATACTTCCATCTTTCTTCTTTACAAACAGAACAGGAGCTCCCCATGGCGACGTACTTGGCCTTATCGCTCCTTTATCCAACAATTCTTGTAGCTGGCTCGCCAACTCTTTCATTTCTGCTGGTGCCATCCTATATGGGGCCTTTGAAACTGGTTCTGTGCCCGGAGCAAGGTTGATCTCGAACTCGATTTGTCGATCTGGTGTTAAGCCTGGTAGTTCGTCTGGAAATACATCAGGGAATTCGTTAACTACAGGAATATCTTCTATGCCGGGGTTGCCCTTTTCTGAATCCACTACATAAGCTAGGAACGACTCACAACCTTTTCTAAGTAACTTCTTAGCCTGAACGATTGTAAGAAATAGTTGCTCTTGCCTCTGTCCCTTAAATACTACCTTCTCTCCACTCTTCGTCTTTAAACACACTTTCTTGGTCTTATAATTAATATGGGCGTTATTCTTCCCTAACCAATCCATACCTAAAATTATATCGAACTCTCCCAACTTGAAGAGTATCAAGTCGGCTGAAAACTTATACCCCGAAATATCAATCTCACACTTCGGACAGAATTGATTCACAAGAATCTTCTCTTGGTTCACAATTACCACATTTACTACCTCGTTCATAACCATTTTATCACATTGAAGTTTATCAGCAAAAGTTTCTGATATGAAAGATCTCGTTGCTCCCGAATCAATCAATACTTTAGCTTTGACATTATTTAGTAAAAGTGTACCTGCTATCACCTCAGAGTTCTGAACAACGTCCTTCATTTTCAAATTGAATGTCCTTGATGTTGCTTGCGGAGTTGTTGTAGGTGGTGGAGGTAATACCAATACCTCGGCTGGCACACTTGCACTGGTACTTGCCATATTCATTAGAGCTTTGACTGGTCCAGTTGTCTTACACTCCCTAGCTATGTGTCCAGTCTTTCCACACTTGTAACATGTAACTCCTGGCTTCAGCATCTTACACTCGTTTGCCAAATGTCCCTTCTGGTTGCACCTATAGCATGTCATGCTCAGCTTATTACACACTCAGGGGTGCCTTCTTCCACAATGCTTGCATTCCGGTCTCTGAAATCAGTTTTCTCCAACTTGTCCTTGGCTTGCCTGGTTGTTCCCCTTCGATTCTTGTCTTTTGCTCAAATTTCCCTTCTTTTGAAAATTTTTTCCCTTATGGAATCCAATCCTTTTTACATTCCGATCTTGTGAATTCCCGGCTTCAGACTTTTCTCCATAAAATGGAACTTTTCTCTTCTTGTTATCCCTTTCCTTTCTTGACTGCATCCCATTGTTCTCAATCAGAGCAGCTTTCTGTACTACTCCTGCATAAGTATCAAGCTCAAACATAGCAACTCTATCTCTGATCCAAGGCTCTAATCCTTGTTGAAATCTCTTTGTTTTTTCCTCCTAACTGCTGGTATACTTTGTCACAAACCTTGACAACTCTGTGAACTTCTTCTCATACTCCAGTACAGATATATTCTCTTGCTTCAATTCAATAAATTTAAGCTCCATCTGATTCCGCATGTACTTAGGGTAATACTTTTCCAGAAATAACTTCTTAAATCTTTCCCAAGAAACTTGCTGAGTTGCTTCCATAGCTTTTACTGATTCCATCCAATAGATGACTTCGCCCTTCAAGAAGTAAGTAGCATATGGTGTCTTCTGATTGTCCCCTAATTGTACCAACTCAAAAGCCCTTTCCATTTCCTTAATCCATGTGTTAGCTATTATTGGATTAGTGGTATCATGAAATGCAGGTGGATTCATATTCTGAAAAGCCTTGAAAGTGACAACTTGTCGAGGTGGTACTGGTGGATCAGGTGGTTGGTGTGGTTCACTGTTATCTTGGTTTTCAAATCGTTGTTGAAGAGTTATTTGTTGTTGAGCTATAGCGTTGGTTTGCTGTTGTAAGGTTTCCAATAATCGAAGAATATTTGGATCCGTGGTAGATGTGGTTGTTGGGTTCTTCTTTTTTGGTGGCATGATCCTGAAATAAGAGTTATGTCAAAACAGGTATGAATGATGAAATAATTCGAGGGTATCGCATGGCATTCTTATTTACATACGAGGTCAAGTTTCAAATTAAACAAATATGGTGATGCATATAAAGGCGTAAAATAACAGTTGAAAGCAAATGGAACGATAGTGCATAATAATTGAAATCTAAAGGTCTCAATACATCAAGATCAGGATAAAGTCTGATTCTAGGAATAGCATGCTTGTTTAAAGGAAACAACTGAGAATTCTACGAAGTCCGATAATACAACAACATGAAAGGTAGATAATGGAAAGAACTAAGGCTCCACTCCATCGGAATGGGGCTTGGTAGTCTTCTCCTCTCGAAGCATCTTCACAATGCTCTGGAGCTCATCCGCCACCATCTGGATGATATACTGGCTGGTGCGGTCTCGGTGCGATGGCATCTCCTCAAGCTTAGTGTTGACGTACTGAACCAAAGTCTCAAGTCTCGCAGTCATCTGCTTCTTAGGCTTCCCTTCATAGTTTCGGCTATCCGGATACACGTTCTTCAATTGGTCTATCAGTCGGTCGTACTTGCCCTGAAGCATGTCAAACTCACGCCTCAACTCAGCATACACGGAGAAAGCAATAGTGTCGTCCGACCCAGAGGATGACGAGGAGTGCGCCCTTTGTTGACAACCCAATAAGAGGAGTATTAATAATAAATTTACTTAACCTACACTCTCGCATATTATTTATAACCTATATTCTATAACCTAATTGGGCTGTCTAGGGACTCTAAACCGTAGCTCTGATACCAAAACCTGTCACACCCCCAACTAAACAAAACATAATATATAACTATTACAATATTTAAAAGAAAGTTAAAACATCTGAATCCAAGATCTTACAGTTTAGGGTATGGAACAGCCCAACACTACTAACTATTACAACTAGTTTTAGCATCGTGTCCTCACACAAAACTATCCCTTATTCTACCTGAGTCCGGACATACGCATCGGTGTCACAACTCTTACGTGCTGTCTGCTTGAATCTAACCATAGCTGCTAGCTGTAATATCAGGGTTAAAGCAAGGAGTGAGCCAAATGCTCAACAAGTGCTAGACAATACGATACAAAACATAAATCGAGATATATATATTAAAGAATGACAATGCGAAGATATAACTAATAATAACAAGAGATGAAATTTTGGGTGATGACATTATTTGCTTGAATCAAAACATTTTCAAAATCATATCTTAATCAAAATCATTTTATGACGCTACGGATTACAGCCGGTGATCAGCCGTGAAGTAATCCCGAACCTCTCTGGGTTCTAAAACATTAATGGGATCCCTAGGCAACTTTTAAGCCTACAATATAAGTGTGGAAAGGATTCGCGTCTCAGTCCAGATCCACTATTCAAAGAAAGCATTTATCCCCCTTTAGGACTGAAAATCCACATTTTAAACATTTTAAAAACTGATGCCGATTGATAATAAAATTTCTTAAACAGTAAACATCTTTATCAAGGGATTATAGATCAACTTTGAAACACTGGAAATATGTCTCAAAATCTCAGGGCCATGATTCACTAGACTTTATTCTATCGGGGTACTTGAACAGTTTCTATTTACAAGGATTTTGACAAGGAGATTTAGTAGGGTTTTTGGATAATAGGAAGGAGTAATGCCAAACTAGGCTTAAAGCAATGGTTTTAGACAAGGTATAGGTATTAGAACATCAAGAAGATAAGCATCACTGGTTACAAGTATACTAGAGGTGTTAAGGTATAAAGAAAGTGATCATTAGCTTAAGGTATATCAGGATGTCAAACTTTAGGGTAAGAATAGGGTTATCAAACAATCATGAACAACTTTAAAAAATATCTGGCTTTTAGGTATCAAGGTAAAGTTTCTATTGGAGTTCAAGCATCAGGATGAGATGTAAAGATTTTAGGAATCAATAGCATGTTAATCAAGAGAATCAATCAAGTATTATAACAAATCTTTATTTTATCATGGGATTCCAATTACTTTGATGTACTAGCATGATACGTCTTTTGATCTACTTGCAATATGTACTTGAGGGATTCAAGGAATTTCTATATAATACGAAGATAGATTTGAGAATCACTTGGTTCAAATATAACAAGATAACTCAGGATACTCGCATCATATATATATAGGAACTAGTTATCACACATTTACAGTGTAAATGAAAAAGCAGGTTGAATCACTTGCCTTGAGAAAGGCTGGACTAGGCTAGCAGGTAGGAGCAACTGGAAGCTTTACTCGACCTTTATGGCAAGTTTAACCTCATCTCGAGATCCTACACAATTAATAATAACCTCATTATAATATATTCTCACCAACGCAACCTATTTACAACCCGAAATTGAACATAAATGGCACTTAGGCCTATATGCACGCAATTTATAATTACCTTATAAATACAATAGTACACATAGCCTCATATACTCACATATCATATTTTAATACCAAATAATATCACACACACCATAATGCAACACTAGGCTTGGATGATCTCGATCCCCAACTAAGTCACTTGATCGCTAAACTAAACAAAGTCTTCAACTTTGGTCTCCTAACTCGATGTGCCTTTACTAAACTATCCAAAACCTATTGACCCTCGCTTGGGTCTTTCACTCTACTGGATATATGCTATCTTTCAACTATAGTGGTCAACCTAGGTCTCACTCATAAGTGCTCTAAAACTATGTGGTAAGTGAGAGTGCTTACTAAGGTGAATTTCAGAATGACATATATGGTTTCTTGAGAGCATTAGACACTCTTACACTACAATTTTACCACCAAAACTTCTACAATAGACTCTTCTGATCATAAGGCATCTCCCAAACTTGATGTGGCACAAGGGCCTAGCTTGGGCCTCCTTGGGCCTAAGCTTAAAGTCCATGGTTCCCCTGTTTTTCTTGGCAGAAAATGCCCTGACTTGAACTAACTTCTGACACATGATTCTAACTCAAATCCTATGAACTATGGCTGGAAAAACTCCTCTGACACTCCCTCTAACGAAGGCTCAACAGGGGCTAATGAGGGCCTACCCATGACATGGTCAAAACTTCCTATTTCTAAGTTGCAACAAAACTGTCCCCTGCTGGACAGATTTTGTGATTTCACTCGTGCACCTAACCAAACGACTTACAAACCTCCAACAAACACCTAAAACCTTTTATATACTCCTACTTCTAGCTTCTGGTGGCTTGGGCCTCAAAGTGCACAACAAGTGCTCACTCAAAACTTCCTCATAACTAGTGCATCAAATCTGGAAAAATGCAAACACTAACTAATCCCCTTCCACCTTGACTCCCGCTTAATAACCAAGCATCCAACCTTTACCAAAGCAAACCTAGTGCATCACTATCCTAAAATAGTGCCTCGACAGGAGGGGAGATCATCCATTCTCAAGAACATCAACATGCAACTAAAAATATAACATGCAACTCATGGAAAACACTTAACAAGATTTCGGCTAAGGCATAAAGTTTAAATTCTTGCAAATTCGACTTATACCTATTGCTCATCCTTAATAATCATGAAATATATCTTCTCTTATCTATTAATAAGAAATATATCATGGAAACAATCTATCTCAAGTAAAAATATTTTGAATTTATAGATTTGTAAACATAAAAACATGATTTCGAAAAGAGTAGCATGTACAACATGGTTGATCATCATTTTAACATCTTAAAACTAGCATGCATGGATAAACATGATTATATAATGAAATTTCAGTAGCATGCAAAGGATTTTAAAGCATGGTTTCCCCATAAAATACTTAGTTAACACATATATAAAATGTATCTCATAGAAAGCTCTTGAATTCACAAGAATCAAGAGTTTCTCTTTGGAGATCCCACAAGAACTACACATGCAACCATGAAACTTTATCTCCCAAGTCACAAAACTCTTGGGAAGTATATAAAATAAATGTAGGTGGAAGATTTACACTAGGGAAGATGAGAAATGGAATGAAAAATGGAAGGGAGTGGGGGAATGGGGGCTTCGGCCGAGAGCAAAAGGGAGGGAGGGGAGGTGAGAAAAATGAGGTGTATTGGAGTGTGGAGTGAGTGAAAAATGACTTCTCCCACTTTGTTTTTGGTTTTATTGGCAAAAAGAATGAGTGGAAATGATAATGTACAAAAATGACCTCTAGGTAAAGTTAGGCCATTTTGCATGCAAGGTTAATGTGGTAATTTGGTAATCAACAAATGAGTTAGTGGGGTTGGAAATGTCTCCTTTTCCCTTTAAGAGAATAGAAGAGTGATTTGCATGCAAGGGCTTCCATGTAATTTGCTAATTATAACAAATAAAATTTTTAAAGATTTATTTTTATAAAATAAAATACAAGTTCAAAAATTATAAAATTTATACCCTAAAATAACTTGGATTTTTAGAAATTTTATAAAATCACTTTTGAAATTTGTGAACGAAATAACTTTTAAAAGAAATTTTTTTCCAAGGTTTAGAATATTCCTTATAAATAAAAAATAAGGGAAATAAATAAACTCTTGCTTTGAAAAATCATATACTACATAAAGGAAATTTATAATGCAGAATTTTCATTCACCCAAAAGTACAATCATTAAGTATATTTACATTCGGCTCTAATATTATACCAAGTCCACAAATAATATTACATAAAATGCCGGTCATAACAGTGTGTTCCCTGTGCATCCCCAAGGGTTTTAGATCTTTTCTTTCTAGCATAAGTCTATGGTGAACTTGTGTCCCTAACCCTCTTGGTCTATGCTCCTGGTTGGGAGCTTGTTTTAATAGTAACATCCTTTTGGGAGGATGAAACTAGAATTGAGCTGATTTCCTTATTAACAACCACAATTTGTTGGGAAACTGTGGTGTGGCTAGGCTTGGGCACACTAATCTCACCAGCCTTATTCTTAGGGTTTCTTTGATTTTCACCATGTCCCTCACCTTGATCACTCTCCTTCACACTCCCCTCCTTGTGTTTAGTAGATTTTGCAAATGATTTCTTTTGAAAGAAACCAGAGGAGGCTTCTTTAGATTTGGATTTTGAAATTGTTTTTTTGGTAGCTTGGGTAGGCATACGTTGGGTCATTGACACAGATGCCATAGCTACACTTGAAGGCAAAGAAATGTGTGAGGTTGGAAGAGTGGAGACGGTTTTTTTTGGTAGCTTGGGTAGGCATACGTTGGGTCATTGACACAGATGACATATCTACACTTGAAGGCAAAGAAATGTGTGAGGTTGGAAGAGTGGAGACAGTGGTATTTACCTCACTTACCTGAGGTCCCCTATTATTGGAAAGTAAAAAAGGGGCACCTCTTTGTGGTGACTTGCCCTATTGAAATCAGCAATGACTCTCCTTTCTTGAACCCAACAATTCAGTTTGTTGGTTGAGTTCTCAAAAACAATGTTCTCAATAAGATGGTTAGCAAGCATCCTAAATAATCTAGCATAAAAGAAACTTTTACCTCTTTTATTAAGTTCTCCTAACTTATAACCTAACTCAAACATGATCAAGTCACTGAAGTTAAAGTACTTATCAGTAACTAGCATATAAAGCATGTTAAGCATGGAAATGTTAACAGAATCAAAATTGCTTATTTTACCAGAAAATATCTTAGTCACAATATCACACAGATAGCTCCATTCCTTTCTAAGACCTAGCCTCCTAATCTCATTTAACTTAGAAGTTGAAAGTGCATAGCCCATAGAATTTAACATGTTTACTATATCGGTATCTGTGTGTGGAACAGTAGAAGTGTTATCTATAATTCTAAAGCATGATTTGATAATGTCACTATTAATTGAAAACTGTTTACCTTTAAGAGTAAAAGTTATGGTCTTGTCAGTAGAGTTGTACACGGCAGTTGTCTATAACTCCTCCACAACTTCACAGTAGATTGTGGGTGATTCCGGCATAACATAATTGAGTTTACAGCTCTTCATAAAGTCCATCATCTTGTGAAAGTCTCCAGACTGTGGAATATCCTTGTTCACAAGAGCTACAAAGTTGTTCTTTTCATTGAGAAATCCAGATTGAGACATGATTTTGACTACTTGTGCCATTGTTAGAGAATGAAAAATTTACAGAGAGAATATTTTCTTTGGAGAAGAAAGGAAGTTAGAGCAATTGATTTGAGAATGATAAAAGAATAGAATAAAAATGAATTCTGCTTTTATACTATCTCAGAAATAAACTGTCAAAAATAATAAAGTGAAATAAAGTAACCAATCAAAATAGCCCAAAATAGTCATTTAAAAATAACTAAACTGTAAAAATTCTGTCACTTATCTGTCGTGTTATACTTACAAACTGTAATTATACCCGATGGATAACGTTCAGAGTTTTAACGGCTAAGATTGAGACAATTTGACGGATGAGAATAAAACAATTATCCATCGGGTTATAAAATAATTCAGAAAAGTAATTGATTTTTATAAACAAATAATATTCCGACGGATGATCAAACTCGATGGATAATGATCATCCGTCGGGATGTAAATTTTGACTTGGCCAAAATTTCATCCAAAATAGAGAAATCAATTAAGTTTCTAGGTGCATCAAAACTTGCAAAAATATCTGAAATGATTCAAGAGAAACTAAGCATACCTAACTCACTTACCAACCTTGAAAAGGTGGATTCATCAAGTGGCTTGGTAAAGATATATGTAAGCTGCTTTTCACTTGGAACAAAATGAAGTTCCGCACTACCATTTATCACATGTTCCGTAATGAAATGGTACTTGATATCTATGTGCTTTGTTCATGAATGTTGTACTGGATTTTCAGTGATGGCAATTGCACTTGTGTTATCACAGAAAATGGGAATTCTATCCACTTGTAGACCATAGTCCAATAATTGGTTTTTCATCCACAAAATATGTGCACAACAACTACCAGCAGCAATATATTCATCTTCAGCTGTAGAAGTAGAAACTGAATTTTGCTTTTTACTGAACCATGACACAACTTGTTCCCTAGAAATTGACAGGTTCTTGTTGTACTTTTTCTGTCTATTTTCCAACCTGCATAATCTGCATCTGAATAACCAGTTAGATCAAAACCAGAATCTCTAGGGTACCAAATGCCAAGTTTTGGTGTTCCCTTGAGATATCTAAAAATTCTCTTTATAGCTACTAAGTGATATTCTCTAGAATCAACCTGAAATCTAGTAAAAAGACAAGTAGCAAATATTATATCTGACCTACTAGCTGTTAAGTACAGAATTAAGCCAACCATGCCCCTACAGCTTGAAATATCCACAGACTTTTCAGTAGTGTTTAATTCAAGCTTAGTTGTGAAGTTTTTGTAGATGTGCAATCCATTAGATCAAACTTCTTTAAAAGATCATGAATATATTTAGTTTGACTAGTGAATATTCCATCACTAACTTGCTTAACTTGTAAACCACGAAAGTAAGTTGGTTCTCCCATCATGCTCATTTCATACTTACTTTGCATCAGTTTGGCAAACTTTTTGCAAAGTTTTTCATCTCTAGAGCCAAATATAATATCATACACATAAATTTGAACAAGTATACTAGAGCCATTAACATATCTAAATAATAGAGTTTTATCAACAGTATCTCTTGTGAAGTGATTTTCCAAAAGAAACTTTGATAAAGTGTCATACCAGGCTCTAGGTTCTTGCTTCAGTCCATAAAGTGCTTTCAAAAGATAGTAGACATATTCTGGAAAATTTGAATCTTCAAAACCAGGAGGTTGACTGACATACACTTTATCCTCCAAATCTCTATTTAGAAAGGCACTTTTGACATCCATTTGATAGACCTTGAAATTGGCATGAGCTGCATAGGCTAAGAAAATTCTGATGGCTTCAAGTCTTGCAACAGGAGCAAAAGTTTCATCAAAATATATTCCTTCTTGTTGATAGTATCCCTTAGCAACCAATCTAGCTTTGTTCCTGACCACTATGCCATTTTCATCCATTTTGTTTCTGAATACCCACTTGGTATCAATTGGATTCTTTCCTTTAGGTTTGGGTACCAGCTTCCATACCTTATTCCTTTCAAATTGGTTTAGCTCATCCTGTATAGCTTAAATCCAATCAGGATCCAACAAGGCTTCTTCTATCTTCTTTGGGTCTTCCTTAGATAGGAAGCTGCTATATAGACATTCTTCTTAATTTGCTCTCCTTATTTGAACTCTAGAAGATGCATCACCAATGATGAGCTCAAAAGGGTGATCTTTAGTCCATTCCCTTTGTTGAGGTAGATTAGCTCTAGATGAAGAGACCTCATTGTTGTCTTGATGTGTGACTGAGTTTTGATTATGAGAAACTCCCCCTGAGTTTGTGAATCTTTGATTTGAGAAAGGGGAACTTTCTATCGGTGATTTATTCTAACTTTCAGCTTCTCTTGATGTTCTGACGGATGATGCACTTTGTGTCCCGACAGATGAAGCTGATTGTCTCCCGACGAATAAGGCAGATTGTCTCCCGATGGATGAAGCTTTTTGTGACTCAACAGATGTTGAATTATGTGCTTCATTAGTTGTAGATTTTTCTACATTATCCTTATTCATTATTTCTTGATCACTTTCATCGTCACTGTCATCACTAACCATCTCCATATTATCAAATTTGAGGCTTTCATAGAAATCTCTATCTTGCAGTCCTTCAATCTTTTTATCATCAAACACAACATGTACTGATTCCATAATAATCTTAGTTCTTAGATTGTAGACTCTATATGACTTTCCCATAGCATATCCAACAAAAATTCCTTCATCTGCTTTAGCATCAAACTTCCCATGTTGATCAGCTTGATTCCTTAATATATAACAATTGCAGCCAAAGACATGAAGAAAATTTAGAGTTGGCTTCCTGTTCTTGAACAATTGGTAGGGAGTAATGCACTTTGCTTGATTAACCAAAGAGATATTCTGAGTGTAGCAGGCAGTATTCACAGCTTCAACCCAAAAATATGTTGGTAACTTTGATTCTTCAAGCATTGTCCTTGCAGCTTCAAAAAGTGATCTGTTCTTGCTTTCCACCACTCCATTTTATTGTGGAGTTCTTGCTGCAGAAAACTCATGCATAATCCCATTCTCTTCACAAAATGATCTCATTAGGGAATTCTTGAACTCAGCTCCATTGTCACTCCTGATTCCTCTTACTTTAAAGTCAGGATGATTGTTGACTTGCTTTATGTGATTGATGATGATTTCACTAGCTTCATCTTTGGACTTTAGGAAATATGTCTAAGAGAACTTTGAGAAATCATCCACAATTACTAGGAAAAATCCTTTTCTTGAGATGGACAACACTTTGACTGGTCCAAAAAAATTCATGTGTAACAATTACAAAGGTTCTTCAATTGTTGAATCAAGCTTCTTCTTGAATGATGCTTTGATCTGCTTTGCTTTTTGGCAGGCATCACACAATCCATCCTTAGTAAACTCCACTTGAGGAATACCTCTAACCAGTTTTTTCTTGACAAGCTCATTCATGGTCTTGAAGTTTAGATGGGACACCTTCTTGTTCCATAGCCAACTTTCATCTTGACTTGCTTTACTGAGAAGACAAGTGACAGATTCTGCATTTGATGAGTTGAAGTCAGCTAGATACACATTCCTTTTTCTCACTCCAGTGAGAAAAACTTTGTTGCTCTTTTTGTTTGTCACAACAAAGGCTTCTAAATTGAAGATTACTAAGTTGCCCTTATCATAAAGTTGGCTGATACTCAACAAATTATGTTGATACCATCCACAAGGGCAACCTCTTCAATGATGACATTATCTTTCGAAATCAAGCCATATCCCACAGTATAACCCTTATTATCATCTCCAAAAGTAATACTTGGGCCAGCTCTTTCCTTGAACTCAGTGAGCAGGGTAGAATCTCCAATCATATGCCTTGAGCAACCACTATCCAGATACCAAAGATTCTTTCTATTTCCCTGCACACATCAAAATCAAATCAAGTTGATTTTGGTACCCAAGTTTCCTTGGGTCCTGCCTTGTTAGATTTCTTCTTTGGTTTCTTAGGTTTAATCTCATTTGACTTGGGAATTTCTGATTCATCCTTATTCATCTGAATTGGACCTTTAAAACCAGTCATTAAAACAGAATTATCATGCATATTTTGATTAACAGGAAAAGGCATGCTATTTAAAAACATGTTATTCCAGTAAGGCATGCTAAATGGCATTTGAGGCATACTAAATGCAGCATAATAAGGATTAGATGCAAATGGCATATTAGCAAATTGTGCATTCATATTCTGAGCAGACATAGCATTCATAGGCATGGTAGGCATGTTGAGAAAAGAAGAGGGTGCAGACATAGGAGTAGGCATGGAAAGTTTGCAATTAACAGACAAATGATTAACATTACCACATTTAACACAGATTTTTCTTGGAGCATATTTATCAGGTGTGTAGTTGTTATGTTTGTTAATTCCTACTTTCCCATTTCTATTGTTTTTCTTTTTGGCTTCTATTTTAACCTCAATCTTTTCTAATCTGTCATTCAATTGCTTGATGGACAGATGACCAACATTAACTTTCTTTTCCTTCCTGACTTGACTTGATTCTCCTGGAATAAATTTTTAGAAACTGATCCATATTTCTCATTTAACTTAGCTAGCTTAGCTTTGCTAACTGGTTTACTTACAGCCGACGGATGTGGCTCCTTGTCACTCGACATATAATCTTTTTGATTATCCGACAGATGACTTTCATCATCTGTCGAGTCCACATCTATAAGCAATCCTTCAACCAAATTGGACTCAAGCTTCTCTTTACTCTTCTTCCAAGCTGCATCACAAAAACACTCAATGCCTTGAACTTTAGTGATTTGAGTATAGACATCTCTGGATGATTTCCATACCTTAATCACTTCCTATTTTTGTTCAAGCTGCTTCTTAAAAATCTCTTCTTTCTTCAAGGACTCAGTTAATTCATCCTTAGCAATCTTACACTCAATTCTCAATTTCTCAAATTCAATAAACATAGACTCTAGCACATTATTCCTCTCACTTAAAAACAAGTTGGTTTCTTTAATTTTAGCATTTTCCTTAGTGAGGGACTTAATTGTAACACACAGGTGATATAATTCTGTGGACATGTCATTTATTGCATCATTACACTTAGCTTTAGATAAATGTGCTAGGTTAGTGGTGATTACCTGATTGCTTGAAGAACTTGTTTCTATTTCATCAGATTTGGCCACTAGGGCTAGATTGACATAGCTTGTTTCTTTATCTTCATCCAATCCATCTTAACCCTAATCATTCTCTTGTGTGATGAAAGCTCTTTTCCTTTTGTTTGAGCAACTCAAAATATTTCTGTTTATAATCAACAGGCTCAAACTTCTTTTTGCTAGAATTAGACTTTCTACACTTACTGGCAAAATGTCATGTCAAGCCACATTTGAAACATTTGAATTTGGATTTATCCACCATATTTCTATTTGGCTTGGCTGCTCCAAAATTCTTTTTGAATTTGAGCTTGGCAAATCTTCTGGATAGGAAAGCTAGATGTTCATCAATATCATCCATGTCATCTTGGCTCAAGTGATCTTCATTTTTAGCTACCAGCTCTTTACCCTTGCTTTCACAGACCTTTGATGTAGACTCAACAGCTTCTACCTTCATCTCTTTCTCCTTCTCTAACTCAGCAATCAGTGTTATGGACCCTCCTTTCTTCCTTCCTTTCTCCATCCTCTCATCTTGCTCTATTTCAAGCTCATAAGTTTTTAGGATGCCGTACCGTCTCTCCAAGGTGAACTCCTTGTAATCTAGTGAATTTCTCAATGAGACTGTCATTGGCTTCCATTCCTTTGGAAGAGATCTAAGGAACTTGAGCTTAGACTCTTTTGTTTGATAGACTCTTCCATGCAACTTCAGAGCATTTAGTAGCTTTTGAAATCTACTAAAAATATTAGTGAGAGACTCACTTTCTTCACAGTGAAAATGCCCATATTGCTGAATCAGTAGCTGCATCTTGTTCTCCCTTACTTGCTCAGTACCATCACAAATAATCTGGATTGTGTCCCAAATCTCTTTGGCTGTTTTACAGTTAATGATGTTATCAAACATATCACCATCAACTCCATTGAACAATATGTTCATGGCCTTCTTATCTTTCCTGACTTGCTCAATATCAGGGTCTGACCATTCATGCCTAGGTTTGGGAACAGAGGGTTCATTGCCAGTTGCAGCTCTCATTGGAACATGAGGACCTCTCTCTATGCAATCCACATAGGCCTCATCTTGGGAAAGAAGATGCAGGTGCATTTTCACCTTCCAGTGGTGATAATTATCTTTGTCCAGAAATGGAATTTTGACTCCAACATCCTTCTTGTTCATCTTGCTATTTGTTGTGATTTTTACACTCTTTGTACTTCAAGAGCTTGCTTTGATACCAATTGTTATTCCCTAACAATACAACAAGAATTACAGAAGGGGGGTTGAATGTAATTCTGGCTACTTTTTCAGATTTTAACACAGTTCTAACTTGATAAATATAACAGTGTTTGATTAGCAGTTGTGCGGAATAAAAAGATGATAGAAATTAAACACTAAGAAATAAAAACAAAAGCTTTTAAAACTTTCTGGTGGATTTAAAAGTATCCACCATATATATATATATATATATCAAATGAGAACCCTGTGAAGCTTGAATAGCTCACAGCTGCTTACAAGTTTGAACAACTAAACTACAGAGAAATGCTTACAGGATATAGCTTGATATGTTTCTCTGAAAATGTATCTGCTTAGTTAATTGTTCTACTTGTTACACTTGTTATCAACAATTTTACATGACAATAATACAAGATAATAAAACAAAACATATCTAGTCTAACTCCATGCTGCTTCACCACTTTATTCCAGCATCTTTGAATATCTTCATAATTGCATGGAAATGGTAATGCCTCTTTGTTCTCAAATTCCTGTTTAACAGGCAGCCACATTCCTTTTGCAAACACCCGACGCATGTGATTATGTTGTCACTGTCAATAGCTATTTGAATTTGATCATCTGTCGGGTCTATGCTTGTCATCCGTCGGGAAGCTTTGTTGATCATCCATCGGGAGTCTTGTAGATTATCCGTCGGGTGTCTATGTCACTTGACTCCATTTCACTTATACAGAATTACAAGACATCTCATATTTATAGTTAATCAACCTATTCTGCATATCAATCTAGTAGTCAACATGACTTACAGAACCCTAAGCAACCTACTTGACTAATACAAGTTGTTTGCAGAAATGTGCCACAATTCTTATTATTACATAAGCTACTCACTCGATGGATGTTAATCTGTCATCCGTCGGGACTGTAAAGTTTATCCGTCGGGACTATATTAGATCATCCGTCGAGTGCTACAAAATAGACTAAGTTAAATCTACTAAGGTGATTTATTTAACTTATCATCAAGTTCACAACATATTACTAACAGTACTTCAAAGGTGAATGCACCCTTGTTCAAAGTCTGTGAGGTGAAGAAATTGCAGATGAAGATAAAGAAAATAAAAATTGCAAACCTACTCTCAACACTGAATGTGAGAAAAAGCCTGAAGCTAGTCCATTAATCAAAACACCAGTAACTGAAATAAAAATAAAAGCACAAGAAAGAAAAAGAAGAACAGAAATTAAAAGATATGTTTCAACAAAAGCAAAAACTATGCATATGTTGCAGATGCTCCCAAAAAGCAGTGTCAAAGATGTGGCTTAACAAATTACCTAACTCATCTTTTTAAAAAGATTGTTAGTAAGCTAAAGTATGAAGCCTACAAGTATAATGATGCTCAAGATGATGACCCCTACTCTTTCTGTGATAAGTTTGATTGCATTCCATGCAATATGAAAGTTATGACTAGCAGTCATAAGTTAAGAAAAGATCTAAAAGAAGTTTATTTTATATATGTGATTAAAGAAGAAAATGTTAATCAAACTAAGAAAGATGTCTCTTTTGATTGTTCAAGTTCCACTCCTGCTAACTCTGTCAAGAAGAATAATGTGCCCATTACTACTTGGGTAGCAAAAAATACTTAAACCTTATTGTGTGCAGGGCAAGAAGAATATAGTCATATAGATCATTGACAGTGGATGCTCCAGGTACATGATAGGTGATAAAGCCCTGCTATCATAGTTTGAGGAAATGGATGGCCCTTTGGTGACCTTTAGAGACAACAACAAAGGATTCACAATGGGATATGACAGTTTAATTTTTGGGAATATTGTCATTCAGGGTGTAACACTGGTTGCATGTCTAGTAATAAATCTTCTAAGTGTCATTCAATTTACAGATAAGGGTTTCAAGATTATTTTTGATAAAGAAGATTGCTCAATCACAAGCAATGAGAGTGGTGAAATTGGTCTAAAAGGAGTAAGAAAAGGAAGCCTGTTTATTGCAGACATGAATTCAGCAAATAAGGATAAGATATGTTGCTTCTATACCAAGGCATCAAGTGAACAAAGCAAACACTGGCATAAGAAGCTCTCTCACTTAAACTACAAAGCAATCAATACTCTTGTGTATAGAGAATTGGTAAGAGATATGCCAACCTTGGAATTTGTTTAAAATGAAGTTTGTGAAGCGTGTGAAGCTTGTGAGAAAGGAAAAATGAAGAGATCAATTCACAAAAGCAAAGCTGTGAATTCCATCAATGTTCCACTATAACTTATCCATATGGATTTGTTTGGTCCTGTAAATGTCATGTCCATTTCCAAGAAGAGATATGCACTGGTAATGGTGGATGACTACTCAAGATACACTTGGATGGAATTTATGCATTTAAAAGATAAAGTTCCACATATTATCATTGAACACAGAAAGAAGATAGAGAAATAAGTCGAAGATCAAAATTTTGTGAAAAGATTGAGGAGTGACAATGGTACTGAATTCAGAAATTCTATATTAAATGAATTATATAAAAACAAAGGTATCACTCAGGAGTTTTCAGCTCCAAGAATACCTTAACAAAATGGTATGAATGAAAGAAAGAACATAATTCTAGTTGAAGATGCAAGGACAATGTTGCAGGATGCCAAGCTGCCAACCAGTTTTGGGGAAGAGGCTTTTAACACAGCATGCTATACTCAAAATAGATATTTGGTCAACAAAAATATTAGAAAATCACCCTACTCAATTATGTCAAAAAGGAAGCCCACAGTTAAGCATCTTCTTGTGTTTGGAAGCAATTACTTTATATTAAAAGACAACTCTAAATATATTGGCAAATTTGACTCCAAAGTATTTGAAGCTATTGTTCTTGGATATTCATTGGAAAGAACCGCTTACAGAGTCTATGTACTAGAGAAAAAGAAGATAATGGAAATCACAGATGTGACATGATAATGACAAGTATCCAGGCTTGGCATGCCTTGATGGCAATAAAGCTGAAGCCATGAAATTTGATAATCTCAACCTTGACAGTGATTCTGAAGATGAAGTTGAAAATAATGCAGACAATACAGAATAAGAGGAAACTAGTGAACCAGTGAATTCTGTAAATGAGAATTCATCTCAAGACAGAAGCTCACCTGAATTTGATAGCAAAAACTCAGGGGGAGAAAGAGATGATGGTTCTGCAAGTCATGCCAACAATGAAAAAAATGAGGACACCTCTTGTCATCAAAATCATCACACTAAAAAATAGGATGGAAGTCACACAAGAGACACTATCATTGGTGACCCTAATGCTGGTGTGAGGATCCAAAGTGCCACTATAATTGAATTCCTGCATGCATGCTTTCTGTCTCAAATTGAGCCTAAGAAAATTGAAGAAGCTCTATTTGATCCTGACTGGATAACTGCTATGCAAGAAGAGCTAAATCAATTTGAAAGAAAAAAGTTTGGGAATTATTCCTACACCAAGAAATAGAAGCATCATTGGAACTAAGTGGGTGTATAGGAACAAAATGGATGAAAACGATGTTGTTACTAGAAACAAAGAAAGACTGGTTTCCAAAGGCTACTCACAAGAAGAAGGAATTGATTATGATAAAAAAAATTCTCCGTTTGCAGTACTTGAAGAAATAAGAATATTTCTTGCATTTGTTGCACAATCAAACTTTAAGGTGTATCAAATGGATGTGAAAAGTTCATTCCTTAATGGTGAAATAGAAGAAGAAGTCTATGTGCAATAACCTCCTGGCTTTGAAGATTTAGAATTTCCAGATTTTGTTTACAGACTATTAAAGGACCTCTATAGATTGAACCAAGCAACAAGAATATGGTATGACATCTTGTCAGAATTTTTAATCAAAAATGGATTCACCAGAGGTACAATTGACAAAAATTTATTATATAACTAACATGGTGATGACATTATCCTAGTTCAAATCTATGTGGATGATATCATCTTTGGTTCTACTAATGAGAAGTTATGTCAAAGATTCTCTAAACTCATACGAAGTAAATATGACATGAGTATGATGGAAGAACTTAATTACTTCCTTGGCCTTCAAGTTAGTCAAAGAAGTGATAGAATTTTCATCAGTCAAACCAAGTATGTTATAGATCTTCTGAAGAAATTTGAAATGGTGGATTATTCACTTGCATCTACTTTTATGTCTACAGCTACCAAATTGGATGAAGATAAGAAAGGAAATAGTGTAGACATTTCAAGCTATAGGGGAATGATTGGATCTTTACTTTATTTGACTGTAAGTAGACCAGAAATCATGTGTGCTACATGTCTGTATGCAAGATTTTAAGAAAATCCTAAAGAATCACATCTAATGGCTTTTGAGAGGATTTTCAGATATTTGAAGGGAACACCAAACTTTGGATTGTGGTATCCTAAGAGAACTGGTTTTGAAGCTATTGGATACACATATACAGATTTTGCTGGATGCAGGGCAGACAGAAAGAGTACATGTGGAAGCTGTCAATTCCTTGGCCAAAGACTTGTATAATGGTACAGTAAAAAATAACAATTCGTGTCAACGTCCACAACTGAGGCTGAATACATAGCTACTTAAAGTTGTTGTGCATAAGTGCTTTGGATTAGAAATCAACTAATGGATTATGGCCTATTACAAAAGATTTCTATCATGTGTGACAATACTCGTGCAATATCTATTATTTCTAATCCTGTTAACCATTCTAGAACTAATCACATTGATGTGAGGTACTATTTTATTAGAGAACATGCTGAAAATGGTACCATTGAGTTTATTTTTGTTCCAATAGAATAATAGTTGGCTAATATTTTCACTAAACCTTTGGATGAAGTAACCTTCACAAGGCTTGTAAGTGAAATTATTATGCTAAATTCTTCATCCTAAGGTAAGAACTCAGCTAACATTTGTAACAAATTAATTCTTAATAAATCAAAAAAATTGATTTTAATTAATTAATTTGAATTTAATTTATAAATATTTTAGAATTCTCTATATATTTATTTCTCAAATATTTCTTCTAATTCTAAGAAGAACTGTCCAAATATTGGTTCATATTATTGATATGTAAAATTAATATAAGATAGAGTCTAGTAAGTACAAAAGGATATAGAGAACTGAGTTCTCGGTAATTCTAAATGACTTATCGATAACTCTCTAAATGACTTCTCGGTAAGTCTTTTTCATGACTTCTCTATAGACTCATGTAAGTCTTTTCATGACTTCTCAATAAGTAATGTAGAGATCTCGATATACTTCTCGATATGGAGTTCTCTACAAATCAAATTTTAGACTTCTCGATAACTCAGAACTGGAATAATTTAATTCCATAAATTATTTCAGGAAAATACTTTTGATATAAAATCAATTCTAATTTTATGTTGATGTATCAATATAAATAAGAATAATTTAGTCCGAAAGGATAAACTGAGTATTTGTACAACATATCGATATGTCAATGTCTAGTTCTTGATAAGAGTCAAGAAAATGACATCTCGACATGAGTTCCTTATAAGCCACGTGACTTCTCTACATGATTTTTCAACCGTTCATTATTCTCTTATCGATAAGTCACACCTCTACACTATAAATACCTAGACATCTCGACATAACCCCTCTTTAAGCTTTTAAGATCTCAATTAACCTAATTACAACAACTTTTCACCATTCTCAAATTTTTCAAGCTTTCTCTCTCACAAACACTTAACTACTCAAATTCAAAAAATTATCAAATGACATCAAACACAAACACTATAAGAGCATCAATCCCCAAGGATGGAACCAACTATCTAGCCTTTGTTGATCCAACAGAGGCACCTGATAATTTCAAGTGCTTTGTGAAATTTATGACTGATTATTATCTTGTAGGGCACTAATAGCAAACCCTGTGTTGTATCTCGATATTTCAAATGAAATATGGAATAGTGTTATTCTCATCACTCATATGGATGGCAATCAAGTAATGACAATGATGGTGAACTACACAATTAAGGGTGTGGTTGTGGAGTTTAATGCAGCTGACATCAACAAGGCACTAAGCATCTCTACAAACAGAATAGGTGCAGCACCTAGCTGAGAGGAAATTTCTGAGTTCATAAGCTTTATCAATTACAGTGAAAAAGTTGATTTTGACAGGCTCAATAAGAAGTATCTGAGGAAGGAATGGAGCTTTGTATTTGACACTATCATCAGGGCATTCACATGCAGAAAGACAAGCTTTGATAACATTTCAAGTATGGTCCATAAGCTAGTGTACTCAATGGCATATTACAAACACCTTGATGTTGGTAGCCTGATCCTTGGAGAGCTGAGCACAAGGATAACCATGCATTTGGAAAATAGAGGTAAAGAAATATTATATCCTAGATTTATTATGTTTACTTTAAATCATACAGTGAATGACATACATTTATTTAAAGGAATAGATGTTAGACAAATAGGTATTTGTAAATCAGTGTCCAAAATTCTATTTGAATCACTAAATACAAAGAACCAGGTAAAGTTAAGTCTAAATATCACTAACTTTATATTGGAGAAGTTCAAAACTTACCCTTACCCCATGCCTAACATGAGGAGTAGTGTCATATCTAGTACAATTATGGCTCATGGTCCTGTAATGGCACAAATGCAGGAATACCCACAGGAGCCTACCACAACTGAGATTACTTATTCAAAATATCTAGATTCTAGCAAACCAACTACTTCAACCTCTCAAAAGGGTGGAGTAAGTAAGAAGAAGAGAAAGCAAACAAACCTAGTAGTAATTAGTGAAAGTGGAAAGGAACCAAGTGAGGATGTGTCACCCTTGGTCAAGAAACTAAAGAAGAAGAAAAAGATAGTGCTGACCACCCAATTGACCACCTCTGCATCTTCTAAAAAATATGCAGTTATAAACAAGGGACAAAAAAAGACTCCGGTGACACCTTCTCAATAAGGTGTCACTATTGAACAAAGTATTCTCCCAAATGTACTATATAATGAGTCTGCACCACTCTTGAGCACTCTCAAGAGGGTGAAAAAAGAATTTTGGATGGCACACACATGAGTGAGAGCACATCTTTGGAAACTCCCTCATTTACTCAAGGCTCTCAATTCTGAAATATCAAATCTTATTTCTAAAATTTCTTCCTCATATAATGAAGAGTTTGAATCCACCTCTCAAGCTCTGCCAAAATCAAGTAAAACAGTTCTTGAAACTGTGATCACCACTCAGTACCCACTTTTAAATGGTGAGAGGCTACATGCTGAGGTAGACCTTAATAACACTATCACAAACACAAGGGTTCAATCAGTTTTTATTGAAGACCCTATGGTTACAGTTACCAATGCACCTTTATATGCACAACAGTCTTTATAGACTCTAAGGTTTGAGGGTAGTACTCTTGAGGGGGAGCTACTCAAATCCTCTCCAATTCAATTGGGGATTTCTAATGCAGGAATAACTCCCCTCAAAATCCTAGCTGAAATTGAACTAACAATTGAAGCGAGGAGTCCAATTTCCAATTATCCACTTACTAAGGAGGCAAGTATAGTAGCATATTCAAGTGCCAGTTCTTTGCAAGAAGAACAAGGGTTTGAGGCCATGGTACATGACAGTAACCTAGCCAACTCCCCTCCAATTCAAATGGATAATTACTCTCAAAGTGATCAATACACTGTCATAATCACAGTTTCCACTGTGAGTCAAACTGTGATATCTGTCACAGGTGTATCTTTCACCTCAACCACCATACAGCCTAACACTGACCAACCTTCCATCTCTACCCAACAACCACATTTTCTTAACACTTGGCTCCAAGATACACATGCCCAACCACAAACTGTAAATGAAATGCTTGTAATAACCCCAAAAATTTTGGACTTTTTATAAACCTTATGAATAGTGATTTTGCTGATTATGCTGATTAAGAAAACTTTTCATGCCACACAATGTAGCAGTTCTTTTATTGATATTCTGAGGTCTTATTAGTACTCTATATGGTATATAAGTGTATGTAAAGATCGTCAGAATCCAAATCCGAACACTTTGATTTTCCCCGAAAATCCACCAGATACCGAAAGAATTGAGTATAAGGTAACATGATAAAAAGGATTTAAATTCAAGGATTTTTAGAGAGGATCATAAAAGAAATATAAAATATTGAGAAAGGTTTAGGGGAATCTAAGTAATAAGATCCCAGGTATGATCCCTCAAACGATAAATGAGAACGAAAGTTAAGCGAACCGTATAACAGATAAGCGGTCATTAGCCAAGTAATTAGGGGTTAATCAAAGAGGTTAGTGGATGATGATGTCATCACACCAACAAGAAGAAGACAAGTGTAAGAGGATGACATGAGAAAGATGACATAGGCATGGTGACATAGGCATGACAAATGAAGGGATTAGTTGGTTAATTGTGAGCCACACAATTTTTACCATGGTAACAATCTAGTTAACAACAAAAGGAAGTAACCAAGCTAAACACCACACAAATCATTTAATCAAACTAGAAACATTTTTACTTCACTTTTTCTTCCCTTGCTCTCGGCCAAAACCAGAGCAGCAACTTAAAACTACCATATCTCCTTCAATACTCACTCAAATGTTGTGTTCTATATCTAGTTAGAAATGTATTGAGATGGCCTACAACTCTTGTTCACAAGTCTCGTACAAATAAGCAGGGTAAGACCCTCATTTTTACAGTTCTTTAAATCGGACTTTTAGAAACTTCAAAACCTAACTTTGTGTTCTTGATTTCTTTGGAAAGATCAAGCTTGTAGGAGGTTAGATTAAGGCTCCCTAAGGCTTCCTAGCAACTTAACACCTACCAAGTAAGGTATCAACTTCAAACCCTAGCTTTGATTTTATGATTCCATTAAGTTTTATTGAAGCATTATTAGTATTAAGGCTTGATCTTTGATTATAAGTAGTTTTGGTGGATTTGTATTGGTTTTGAATATTGGGTCTTTTATTGGTTGAATAAATTGGTAAAAATTGGATTTGGGGACTGAGTTTGTAGTATGATGGTTGAATATTTTTGTATTTGTGGTTGTGAGTGAATTGATGATAATTTAGAGTGTTAATTAAATTGGAAATCGCGTAAACATAAACGTCATAATGCCCGATTTTCCTTAACTGTTATGTTCTTAAGTTTAGGACCCGTGAACTCACTGAAAGATTCTAACCTTTTCCATGTTTAGATAGTTCATGTTACGAGCTTCGTTTTGATATGTGGTTCGCTTGAATCCGATGTACGGTTTAGGAGAAACGACCGTTTTAAGTAACGGCGTTTCGCGAATTAACCATTACCCCTCGCCTTACTTTGAAACCTTGGTTAAGGCCCTTAAATGACTAATTGGAGTATGAAACAATTATGTAAAGTGTACTAGGCAGTTGGTAGGGTATTCGCGAAAGCGTCGCCTTAAAATTCATAACGGTTAATTTATTAAAAATGGTGGAGCCGAGGGTACTCGAATGACTTATGTGATTTGTTAAGCGTAGAAATGACCATAAGCAAACGTTAAGGTTCAATTGGTTAAAGTCTAGTTTCTTAAGCGACCGTGGTTTAATTCCAGCTTATGTTGTTGTTCATAGGTTACCGAACCCACTCTAAGCTTAAGTCTACCCCGGAGCACTCAGGCAAGTTTTCTACCCGTTATACTGTTGTTGTGATGTATATATGTATATGCATTAACTTGTGATAAGTGCATGATTGTTACTAGAAAATCTTGCAATATATTGGAGCATGTTGATATGGTATATATGCATGTCTGTTTCATAATCTTGTTATCTAATTGTTTATTCAAATGCTTATAAGTTGCATAATACCTATGCTAGAGATAAGCAGTAGTGGCGTATACCCTTGGAATAGGGGACCCAAAGGTGAACATTTTTCTAAACCGGGAGACGATGTTCCCGAGTATAATATATATATATATATATATTGATATAGTTTTCAAAACTATTGATCGAATAAGGTTTATTCGATAACTTTATTTTATTTAATGAATATTATTTTGAATATTCATTCGAGGACTTATGATTCCGCTTATTTTATTAAATGAATATTATTTTGAATATTCATTCGAGGACTTATGACTCCGCTTCTTTTATTAAATAATATTCTTTATTTTATTAAAGAATAATGTTTCTATAATCAAACTTATTTTCGATTATTCAAATAAAGATCGTACTTTCGTATAAGTATATCTTTGGTTATTTATTATTCATTTCAAGTATAAGTTATAAAACTTCTACTTCAATTATTTTTATAAGGATTATCCTTGTGGGAATATTATTTAAATAATAATATTCAGATATTTTCTAATATATCGGGACTGATTTATTTTATTAAATCAGCTTTACTCCAAACATTCTTAAAAATGTTTTCGAGTCTTCAAAATGATTTTAAAAGTTAGAGCGGATCCCAAAACTCGTTTTCAAATTTAAGATCTTCCTTTCGAAGGGGATTTAAATACTCGCTCAAAAATCTGAGGGATCCGGCTCCGTGATGTATTCTTATATTCGCAACAAGGTTGTTGTTTTGATAAAAGAGTTTTTGATTACTAACCCAATACTCGGGAAGTAAAATTCTTTGAATAAGTTAATCCATTAACAGGCATCGCCTGGGAAATATCGATGAGTTTTTACCCTACTTGGGGAAAGGGGAGACGAGCTTTACGTTTCAGAGTCATGGATTTTATCTGAACTAGGAGTGGCGTAAGTGGTCGAGTGGCGCCGGCCTAGCCTTATTATATTGGCCCAAATGGCCTAGAAGTTCCGCTAAGACGGTCCATTCCTTAGGAGTCCAGTGTTCGGTTGACAAGTAAATCCGACAGGTTCTCCTCTACATGTAAAAAATGGTGGGGTTGTACTACTGCGACTGATCATCGTAAGTGGTCTTCCTGGCACGGAAAACTCCCGTAATGAGTTCATCATCCAGTTGGATATTTCTGCAAAACTACCCGAAGCATTTCGATCGAAAGGCGACGAATGGGTGGTTGCCGAAGCATTGACAGGGTCAAACAGTTATAATGGTGTTTCCATCGAATGAAGTATCTCGTAACTTCATTTCCTTTAAAAAATATTTCAAAGATTGAATCTATTCAAGTCTTATCTTGTAGTCTCATCTATCTGATGAACTTTCGAAACTGTTTATACCTTGAACGGTGGTGGTTCAAGTAGTATTCAGAAAATATATAAGTATATTGGAGTATCTTGTAACTTCATCTTTTCAACTTATATCTAGTTAATGATTATCTTAGGCATGACAAAGATTTTCAGAAAAATGTTGAGACAAGGTTAGATATATGAGATCACCTTGCAACGATACTTTTATACAGTTATAAACTGGAACTCTATGTATATTATGCATGGAAGAGGATTTCAAAGATTTTGAAAAGTATATATATATATATACTAAATATTTTGCGACTTGGTCGCATTAAGAGGTCAAACTTGGTTCAATTCTTCTTGAGCAAGACTTTCATGAATACTATGAGAATGCTCATATATTGTTAATCATTATACATATTATTTTGATGGGCTTGTTGCTCACCCTTGCTTTCTTCTTTCATCACACAACATCAGATAGACAAGATGAACAGGACCAAGCTCCCAATTCGCGAGCGGATAGGAAACGTTCCGCAGTTTCCTATAGGCGTTGATGTCGCTGTAGCTGAGGTAGGAACTACCAATAGGCTAGGCTTTCAAATTTTGATGTACCATACTTATGTATCTTTATGAATTGTAATAATGGCAAAGAAATGTAAATTTATTCAGAAACTCTTTTAAGGTGTAATGGAATATAATTGTGGAATAAAATGACTCGTGTTATTTTTGGATATTTATCTCTGAGACTATAGCTTGTGGTTTGTGTGTTTATTATGGGGTCACAGTACGGAGTAGTTGATTGTTTATTAAGATTGGGTGTTATTAAGGGAAATGGAACTTATGACAACCCGGATCCCCGACCCCGAATTTGGGGGTGTTAAAATGCTTGTAGACCGGATAGAAGGGTTTGCAAATACATCCCAACAACTCCTTACATCTGATATGTCAAATCAGGACTACCAAACAATTCTTCTAAACTACAAAAAGGAAGTTGAAGACCAACATGAAAAGGTTATAGATGTAGCTGAGAATGTGGATGCTTGGTTATCCAAATCTTTCACTATAGACATGGAGGAAGCTCTCTCAAGATTTAGGGAGGACTATGTCACCATTCTTGGAAGCAATGTTAGAGAGCTTACACTTCAAGAGGTTTATGATGTTATCACAAAAATTCACAAAGCTCAACTCAAGGAATTTAATTTTATTTGTAAAGCCCTAGAAAAAATACTGGATAGACATCAAAAATAAGTCAAGCACATGGTAAATGCTAAAATTGATGAGATCCTGCCCAGTCAAAGGGAAATCAAGAACAACTTCAGCAAATTTACTGATAAGGTGGCCAAGCTAGATCTCACATATATGGAAGCCAGTGTAAAGCAACTAAGGGAGTCCTTTGTCGCCCTTCATATAGTTATCCAAAGTTAAATTTCCAAAAATAATGACACCAAGATCAAGTTGGATCAGCCCTACAGAGCCAGATATGAACCATCTGCCTTGACGATGGATGGGATTAGAAGGGTGGTTCAAGAATCTTTTGGGGGAGCTTCTACAAGTTCAATTCCTACTTCATCCAGTTCTTCATTTGCTCAAATTTAATCTCTCCAAAACCAGGTGGCCGAGCTTACAACCTCAAATAATTCTCTTGTCTCTCATGTCACTCAACTCACATCGTTGATTCACAGTCTACATAGTGACATTAAAATATTGATAGACTCCCAAAATTATTATCAGATGCAGATAAGAGTGTCATTGGGAGCTATCATGGGTGCACTCAAAACCCCTCTTCAAGAAACACCATAAGTTGTTAGGACACAGATGCCCCATGATTTTTAAATGCCTTCTACCAAGCATAAGGGGGAGATGAAATCCAAACTAAAACCCACAAGTTAAAATGAAGATGTTGGAGTTAAGGAGAGACTCACAATGGCGGTTGAAGGCCCTTGTCTTGACAAGGAGTTTGGTGAGTTCCTAGAAGGCCTAAGAGTTTTACTAAATTTCAATAATTTCTCTTACAAGAAAGCTTTTGACAACAGTGTGAACTTCTTGAGGTGGTACTAGTCACTAGACAGATGCTGAAGGAAAAGAGGGTTGTGACCAATATAAATGATCCTGGAGTTGACATATGTATACAAGTCTCGCTAGCATTTCTCAAATCAAGGAGAACATCAGAACTGGACATATTTATAAACAAAGTCAAAGTGATGATCCATGAGGACACTCAATTGCTGAGGGAACTCAAAGTAGGCCAAGAAAGTGCTTTTCATGAGGCATATATTTAACCTAGTAAGGGAAGGGCCTATATCTGTCCAACTACCAAGAAATGCAGACACTTTCAAATTCCAAAGCATTGTGTGATGAAGAATAAGAAGACCATGATGATTACTGAAATAGAGTTGAAACCAAGAAGATCAAGTTTGATGAGGATCTTGAGATGATCACTATTCTTTCAAGATATGTGAACAATGTTGATGCCCTTCTACCAAAAACTGATATAAACACAAATGATGCTAATTAGGATGATGATGAGTAAAAGAAAAGTGGGCCTAAATCTTTTGGCTCAAATCATAGTTAATCTAGAAAAGGTAGTGGCAGTCAAAAAGAGGCTTCTAAGAAAAAAGATTAGAAGAAAGGAGGTGATAAAGATGGAGAGAAGAAGAAGAGTGGAAAAGATGGTAAAGATACAAAGAAAAAACCGATAAGCCAAACATCCAAAACTATACAAACCTCAACCCAAATCTCTAGCCAAACACAAACTAAAAACATCCAAACCTCCAAGACTAAATATCTCTACAAACCTACATCCAACTCTTTACTTAAAATACCTATCATAGCCAACCAAACCTCTTTGAACAAACTTATCAAACCTCTATCATTCAAACGACCAACCAAAACTTATTTCAAGTCTACTAGGAGAAAATCAAAGAAAAGAGAAGATGAAATGGGTGCTCTTTGGAAATGCTTCAATCAAGATGATTTTCTACTAATCTCAGAAGAAATATCGGATGATGATTTCAACAAAAAACTAGCTGAAGAAATAGTCAAAGTCTGTGTAGAAACTCTAGGAGAGGTGAAAATTTATTTTAAAGATGGCACATTCAACTTGCTCAACAAAGAAGTGATTGAAAATTGCTCAACTATAGAACATAAAAGAGTAATTATTTTGATGAATGGATGATGCTTTTACCAAGACGAGGAAGGTTGAACTAGCTGGCAGATTGAAAGAAAGAGTTGAAAGGCATGTAAGGGAGACGACTGAGAAGGAAGCAAATGAAATAAAAAATGCTAAGAAAATAGAGATGTTTGAGAAGAGGTCAAGTGAACTAAAATCAAAAGGGTTGAGTATATTTTATCCATATGGTGTATTTCTGAATATCAAGACTCATTAAATAAAAAATATCGTTCAATTACTCAGTAAATGAATGGTTGAAATTGGTGGAATCTCTAAGAGGGACTGAATATCAATCCTGATCATGCCTCAGAGAGAAGTGTAGAAGCTTGAATTGAATAATGCTATTTTTGGAAAAATGTATTAAGTCATATATCGAGAAGTCACAGATCAAGATGTATAGAGATGTATGTCGAGAAGTAAAAAATAACTTGTAGAAAAGTCATTCTACTTGTAGAGATGTCACTCTACTTGTAGAGAAGTTCAAGAAGATATCGACAAGTCAAAATTGCATGTAAAGAAGTGGAGATATCGACAAGTCAAAATTGCATATAGAGAAGTGGGGATATCGACAAGTCAAAACTGCATGTAGACTAGTGGAGATATCGACAAGTCAAAACTGTATGTAGAGAAGTGGAGATATCGACAAGTCAAAACTGCATGTAGAGAAGGGACATATCGACAAGTCATAATACTTATAGAGAATTAGAGATATCGATAAGTCATTATACATATCGATATGTGACTTTTCTATACAGTAAAATAGATCTCGATAGTAGCTCAAAATTCAGAAAACAGACAACTTTAAGATCCAAGATTATCAGTCAACAAACAATTCTATCATTGAATTGGAATGTCTATAAATGCAGCTTGAAAAATGCAAGATCAAAGGCCAAGATGAACTGGACAAAGGAGGGTCACAGATCTGTTAGATTGTATGCAGATTTGCTGCACTTAAAGTGGAAATAGACAAAAAGGGTTTTAGAAAATATGTCGTTTCAAATGGTTTGAGTTTGGAAGCAACCTGCTAGTCCATTTTAGTACAACTTCTGTAAAAAGTGCATGTTGATCTATAAATAATGTTACAGGTCATTTGTTTGGACATAATAAAAACAGATTTAGAAATCTTGTATTCTCTCAAGAGAAGTAATTGGGTTCTTACTATACAAGAACACAGATTTGTAGTGTAACAAATTTGATTAAAATATAAATCAAGTGAGTTTGATAAATTACTTGTTTCTTTTACATTCAATTTATCACTACAACTTAATATCTAGCAATTGAGTTCCAAAGCCTAAACACTGTCTGATTCTCAAGAAAGTATAATCAAGAAAATACATTCCCCCATGTGTTGCACTTCATACCTAACACGATGGATAAGGGAGAGATTAGTAATTTGATGGGTAGTATTCCTGAGCAAATAAATCAGAATGCGCCAGATCATGTACATTTTTGAATTTCAAATGCAAGGCTGAATGAAAACATTAATGGATATGATAATTCGGAACTTATTGTTGTGGACCCGAAAAGGCGTAGAATAGTCCTGGACCATAATAAAGAGATAACAACGACCCAGGAACAAAACACATACATGGAAATACAGGACATACAGATCACAGAGCAAAAGAATGATTTTTTTGGCGGGTGCTGCATTGTAGGCCCACCACTCATCATGAATGCATTGGCTTGGAACGGCCAGGGTATGGGTTTCCCTGGGAAAATTTGGTTCCTTAAAGAAGTAACCCGTTCAGAGAAATAGAGCTCGTATTTCATAATGAGACTATTAGCAGTTACTCGAAGATGGAAAAGTTATGCAGCACGTTGGGATTTGAAGGTTTTATAGTTGTTGAGCCATAAGGTAAGAGTGGTGGCATCCCAATGTTTTGGAGGAATGCAGATAACATAAAGCTTATGAGCTTTTCTCATTCTCACATTAATTTAGCAGTCAAAGCAAGTGATAATAAGGAGTAGAGGATTATAGGTGTGTATGGTGAGACAACAAGATATCAAAGACATAAGACCTGAAACCTGATGAAGAATTTATCTCGCGATGCAAATCTTCCATGGTTCTTAGTGGGGGAATTCAACAATATGACCTCACAAACAGATAAAAGAGGAGGTCCACCTTATCCTGGACATTTAATTAATAGTTTTACTGCATGACTTCAGGATGCATACCTTCATGATCTCGACATCATAGGTCACCAGTGTTGGATTTTAATCGCAGCGGGGGCATGGCAAAACACTTTTACACATACAAAATCCAAATAAAAGCATATAAATCGTGGTAAAAACGTAGGGATCGATTACTAACCTTTAATATGCGATCCAAAAGCAATGTTCGGAGATCCTTAGCAGCTGCTCCTCAAACGTGAAGCACTCCACCGGTATCCACCAAGAAAACGACGTTAAGGAGTAGGAGGAGGTGGAGAGAATTTGGTTTTCTAAAACTTTTGGGTTTTTTTGGGTTCGAATAAAAATAAGGTCTATAATAGTATATTTATAGGCAAAATTTTCAGCTGAAATTTTCCCATAAATATTATTATTATTATCCCATTTATTATTCTCATTAATAATTAAAACACCTTTTAATTATTAATCCTTTTTCTAAAC
Source organism: Apium graveolens (assembly GCF_009905375.1). Classification (NCBI taxonomy): domain Eukaryota; kingdom Viridiplantae; phylum Streptophyta; class Magnoliopsida; order Apiales; family Apiaceae; genus Apium; species Apium graveolens. The sequence continues at coordinate 183,341,872 of NC_133651.1, forward strand.
ACTTTAGAAATAATTCTCTCTCTTGATTTAATTTCCGAAAATTAAATCCTTAATTAATAATATTAAGAACTTTTCTTAATTAATTTATAATCAATTAAATCTCATTTAATCAATTATTAAATTTGCCAATTAATTATTTATTTCACAAATAAATAATTATTAGCCATTATTAATTTATTCCTCCACCATAAAATCATTCTCTTTTTATGGTGTGACCCTGTAGGTTCAATATTAAGCCGGTAGTAGAAATAAATAATAATAAAACTATTTTATCATTATTTATATAAATTCTCTAATTTATTAAATATGATTAATTAATTAATCACATTTATTCTACATCGTGAGGGATACTTCTCAGCATATCGCGACTATCCGGATAATATGAATTCACTGCTTAGAATACCAAGAACCTATTCAGTGAATAGTTACCGTACAATAAACTCCTTCTACCCTACAATGTCCCGATTAAATATAAGGCATGGATCTCTTGTCAAGCCTATCTAATTTAATCACTTGCTTACCATTTACTATGCTTAGTTCTATGCAAATTAGAAACTCCTTTCTAATTTCATTTACTCTGGCCAGAGATTCCTGAACTAGCATAAGTGGATCAGCCTTGAACATTCGCTTCCTTCACTGGAAGGGGCAGATCCTTTATTGATCATACACTATCTTCGTGTACAAATTCCTATACCCAGTAGAGCCCTAATAATTGTCCCTGGAGACTAAGAACTAAACCAAAGCATAGTTCAGTGTACACAAGATGACTATGATGACCTCAAGTCGAAGGATACTTGTACAACTATCACTATGTGAACAACTGCTGACACGTGAGTGAACTCCATCAGTTGTTCAGCTGGGCGAGTCATGTTCAGTGAACTTATTCTATAATAAGCACCTACATACTAGCTATAGTGTCACCACACAAATGTCTATGAGAACAGACATCCTTCATAATGAAGCAAGCATAGTATGTACCGATCTTTACGGATTATTAATTACCAGTTAGTAATCCTACGACCAGGAACTATTTAAGTTTAGAGTTATCATCTTTTAGGTCTCACTATTATGATCTCATCATAATCCATAAAAAGCTTTACTCTAAACTATGGTATATCTTATTTAAACACTTAAATAGATAAAGCCCGTAATAAAAACAAAACAAGTCTTTTATTAATATCAATGAAATCAAAACAGATTACATAAAAGTTATTCCTAAATCCTCATACATGATTGGACTTAGGACATATTCCTTTCAATCTCCCACTTGTACTAAAGCCAATCACTCTGGTATCTAATACCCATCTTGTCTTTATGAAGATCAAAGTGACTTTCATAAAGTAGCTTTGTAAGTGGGTCTGCTTTGTTGTTATGTGTGTCAACTCTAATTCAATACAATACAAGAAATGTTACCGCGCTCCCACTAACCCTTTTGTAGACGCATGGTTCATCTTCATTTTTGATAAAATCAAACTCTTTGATTGTCTCATTAAAACGAATGTTCCATCTTTCGAGAAGCTTGCTTTAAACCACACATGGTTCGCAGCAGCTTACACACTAGGTTTTCATTTCTCTTGGAAAGTAAACCATCTGGCCATTTTCCAGATTTCATAGTCGTAGTAAGCAGCATTCGCAAGCAAAATCCGAACTGATTTTAACAGGGCTACAGGTAAAAGGTTTCATCAAAGTCAATCCATTGCCTTTGTTTGAATTCTTTTGCCACAAGCCTGGCCTTATAGGTCTCCACCTGGCCATCTGCTCCAATCATTCTTTCATATACCGTGTACATAGATTCCTTTTCGGATTTCATGGCACTATGCCATTTCTCTGAGTCAACACTACTCATAGCCTCATTATAGGTCACGGGGTCGTCATCATCAATGATCGACAACTCATTGTCATTCTTAATGACAAGGCCATATTACCTCTCAGGTTGGCGAGACACTCTCCCTGTTCTATGAATGGGCTGTTCCACAAAAGGTTGTTCAGTCAGAACAGGTGTTTCCACTTGATCCGTAGTAGTTTGTGCTTCTTGAACTTCATCAAGTTCAATTTTGCTCCCACTGTTTCCTTCAATGATAAACTCCTTTTCCAAGAAGGTAGCATGTCTGGAGACAAACACCCGATGATCGGTGTAAAAGTAATACCCTAAAGTCTCTTTAGGATATCCCAAAAAACTACATTTTACGGATCGATATTCCAGCTTATCTGGGTCAACTTACTTGACATAAGCTGGACATCCCCAAATCTTAACGTGTTTAAGACTCGGTTTCCTTTCTTTCCATATCTCATATGAAGTTTGAGGAACAGAGTTTGGAAGGAACCTTATTCAGTAAATAGGCTGAGGTTTCCAATGCATAACCCCATAGGAATACTGGAAGATTTGCATAGCTCATCATGGACCGAACTATGTCTAACAAAGTTCGATTTCTCCTTTCAGATACCAATCTGGAGGCATCCACTGGGAGACTATACCATTTACTTTGAGATAATCCAGAAACTCTCCATTCAAGTATTCACCACCTCGATCTAATCGAAGAATTATAATACTATGTTTGGTTTGTTTCTCCACTTCATACTTTTACTCTTTGAACTTTTCAAAGGCTTCAAACTTGTGTTTCATCAAACACATATCCGAATCTAGATCTATCATCTATGAAAGTAATGAAGTATGAAAATCCACCCATGGCTTGCTTAGACATTGGTCCACATACATCTGTGTGTACCATTCCTAGCAAATTTGCAGTCCTCTCTCCATGTCTACTAAATGGAGACTGCAGTGCCACTATAAAGTGAGATTTTCATCATCCCTTTTCTTTTATTAGTTTGTTCAATCTGAAGTAAATTATGTCACATATATACCGACCATTATTTAAAGCACCACGTCCATAAAGAATATTATCTCTAAGAATAGAACATTCATTATTCTCAATAATAAATGAAAATCCAGCCAAGTCTAACATGGGAATAATATTCCTCACAATCGAGGGAACAAAATAACAATTATTTGAAACAATAGTCTTGCCCATAGGCATATGTAAATGAAATGATTCTACATCTTTAGCAGCAACTCTTGCTCCATTTCCCATCAGTAGAATCACCTCCTCTTCCTCAAGAGTCCTACTTCTCCTTGGTCCCTGTAACAAATTGTAGATATGAGAACCACAGGTGGTATCTAATACCCAAGTAGAAATTTGATTTAATGACATATTCACTTCTATCATGAACATACCTGAATCAGAAGCGGTAGTCTCACTACCCTTCTTCTTCTTCAATTCTGCAAGGTAAACCTTGCAGTTCCTCTTCCAGTGCCCCACCTTGTTACAGTGAAAGCAAACAACTTTGCTCCTGGGGTCTTCAGCTTTTGGTGGAACCGGCTTTTCTTCACCTACTTTCTTTTTCTTGGAAGAGTTCCTCTTCCTTTTCTTAGGATTGGAACCTTCACCAATTAGAAGAACAGAACTCTTCTTAGGGGAAAATTCGATTCCGCAGTCTTCAACATGTTGTGGAGTTCAGGCAGGTTGACATCCAACTTATTCATGTGAAAGTTCACAACAAACTGCGAAAACGAACTCGAAAGCGATTGCAAGACCAAGTCTTGGCTCAGCTCCCCGTCCATGGCAAAACCAAGTTGTCCAAGACGTTCAATCAAATTGATCATCTTAAGTACATGGTCATTCACAGATGATCCCTCAGACATCCTACAACCGAATAGCTCCTTCGATATCTCATATCAAGCTGTCCTCCCCGCCACATTATACAACTCTTGTAGATGCATGAGGATAGTGTGAGCATCCATATGCTCATGTTGCTTCTGTAGCTCAATGTTCATGGAAGCTAGCATGATGCATTGAGCAACATTTGCATCATCTATCCACTTACAATACACAACATGTTCATCATTATGTGCATCACTAGCAGGTTCAGTAGGCTTAGGTGAGTCAATCACGTATTCCAGCTTCTCAATCCTGAGAACAATTCTCAAGTTTCGAAGCCAGTCAGCATAATTAGGACCAGTCAATTTGTGAGCATCCCGTATGCTCCTGAGTGATAGTGCAGAAGACATAACGTACAAAGTAAATCTGTAAATGATAAACACATAACAACACTTAGCAAATAATCAATTTCATTTTAAAATACTATATGAATCGGGTCTTTATTCATAAGTGGCTCCCACTAGTTTATCTAATTTATTCAACCCCCTACGTGAAAAATTAAGCATTCATAATGCTAGTGGAAATAGGGATCCTACATTCCATTACACAACCCCGGCTGTGGCACGAACCGCCATGTAATGTTCAATAGGTAGACAACTCTTGTCAATTACATCTTATGTTATTCCCTAATCAAACTTTAGCCTCTTGAATAATTGAGTCTCGGCTGTGGCATGACAAACTCAATATTCTAAGTCAAGTCTAACCCAACATTCCGTACAGTTGAATCAGTCCCCAAAGGCCCACGGCTGTGGCACGTACCGACCTTTAGATTCTTATTTAATGTACACAAATCTCTATGTAATAGACAAGTATTTCTTATTTCGAAATCAAAGCCCTCGGCTGTAGCACGAACCGACAATGATTCAAAAATAAGAACTACTTTCTATCATGTTGGAAGGCTATGACCGACACAAGCCCGTTGTATCATTGGCCAATTACTACTTGATATTATTTAATTTTAGAGGGATTATATTACGTTACAATCATAATCATATTATAAAGAGATTCTTCCTTTTAAAATTAAATATTTCAAATCAATAATCAATAATCAGATGATTCCCAGATCGGGTGGAGCATTGTCAAGAGGCGTCACTTAATAACCCTTTCTTACAGATAGAAATATGTTGTTGACAGAATCATCCTTTCTCTCATATCGAAAATTCATATTCAATTACGTGTTTCACAAACACAAGAATCTCATGATTGTATTCATAATATTGTTATTAAACATATATAAACATGAATAAACATCAAGTTAGGCATGTTATATCATCTAGCACATTAGTCTAAGCATTATACATCTCTATGTATCACATAAAGCATTTAAAAGCAATTAAAAATAGTTAAAAACAGCTTTAAAACACTTTCGGAAATATAAACAGTTCAAAACTTTTATATAAACTAAAATTGATCACTCCATTAGATCCGTCTCGGTAAAACGAATCCAACGGTATATTGCACGCCTAAAACGGAGTTACGAAACTCCCAGAAAATCAATTTTAATGTAAACAGTCGGGCTGTAACGCATTACAGGAACGCGTTACAAGCCCTGTAACGCATTCCGGTGATGCGTTACAACCCTTTTAACCAATTAAAAGGTGTAACGCATTCCGTGAATGCGCCACAGGGTGTAACGCATTCCCGGAATGCGCGACACCCCCCTTCTGCGTGCTCTGCACGCGCGTGTCCCTCTACTCTGTACCTTTGCCTGTCTTCTTTCTTTATTGCCGTACCTATTCTGTGTCTTCTCTTTTACCGTGCAGCAATCAACACAGCAGCAACAGCATATGCAGATGTACAGATATATATATATACATACTAACAAATAATAATATATATACATGTTTATTTAATTACGAATTTAATTACAAGATCTTCAAAAATTCATAATAAAAAATCTATACATCCTAAAATTATGAAAAAAATACCCAGACGATATACAACACTTGTAGAACCCAGATCAACATTCAAAATTATTCTGAGAAACGATTTCTCATCTGACAAAATTAATCCATGATATAACTTGTAAAAATCATAATTAATTCATACAATCACATAAAAATCTGAAATTTTTACCACAGATCTATATGCATACAACCTATGCTCTGATACCATTGTTGGATTTTAATCGCAGCAGGGGCATGGCAAAACACTTTTACACATACAAAATCCAAATAAAAGCATATAAATTATGGTAAAAATGTAGGGATCGATTACTAACCTTTAATATGCGATCCAAAAGTAACGTTCGGAGATCCTTAGCAGCTGCTCCTCAAACGTGAAGCACTCCACCGGTATCCACCAAGAAAACGACGTTAAGGAGGAGGAGAAGGTGGAGAGAATTTGGTTTTCTAAAACTTTTGGGTTTTTTTGGGTTCGAATAAAAATAGGGTCTATAATAGTATATTTATAGGCAAAATTTTCAGCTGAAATTTTCCCATAAATATTATTATTATTATCCCATTTATTATTCTCATTAATAATTAAAACACCTTTTAATTATTAATCCTTTTTCTAAACACTTTAGAAATAATTCTCTCTCTTGATTTAATTTCCGAAAATTAAATCCTTAATTAATAATATTAAGAAATTTTCTTAATTAATTTATAATCAATTAAATCTCATTTAATCAATTATTAAATTTGCCAATTAATTATTTATTTCACAAATAAATAATTATTAGCCATTATTAATTTATTCCTCCACCATCAAATCATTCTCTTTTTATGGTGTGACCCTATAGGTTCAATATTAAGCCGGTAGTAGAAATAAATAATAATAAAACTATTTTATCATTATTTATATAAATTCTCTAATTTATTAAATATGATTAATTAATTAATCACATTTATTCTACATCGTGAGGGATACTTCTCAGCATATCGCGACTATCCGGATAATATGAATTCACTGCTTAGAATACCAAGAACCTATTCAGTGAATAGTTACCGTACAATAAACTCCTTCTACCCTATAATGTCCCGATTAAATACAAGGCATGGATCTCGTGTCAAGCCTATCTAATTTAATCACTTGCTTACCATTTACTATGCTTAGTTCTATGCAAATTAGAAACTCCTTTCTAATTTCATTTACTCTGGCCAGAGATTCCTGAACTAGCATAAGTGGATCATCCTTGAACATTCGCTTCCTTCACTGGAAGGGGTAGATCCTTTATTGATCATACACTATCTTCGTGTACAAATTCCTATACCCAGTAGAGCCCTAATAATTGTCCTTGGAGACTAAGAACTAAACCAAAGCATAGTTCAGTGTACACAAGATGACTATGATGACCTCAAGTTTAAGGATACTTGTACAACTATCACTATGTGAACAACTGCTGACACGTGAGTCAACTCCATCAGTTGTTCAGCTGGGCGAGTCATGTTCAGTGAACTTATTCTATAATAAGCACCTACATACTAGTTATAGTGTCACCACACAAATGTCTATGAGAACAGATATCCTTCATAATAAAGCAAGCATAGTATGTACCGATCTTTGCGGATTATTAATTACCAGTTAGTAATCCAACGACCAGGAACTATTTAAGTTTAGAGTTATCATCTTTTAGGTCTCACTATTATGATCTCATCATAATCCATAAAAAGCTTTACTCTAAACTATGGTATATCTTATTTAAACACTTAAATAGATAAAGCCCGTAATAAAAACAAAACAAGTCTTTTATTAATATCAATGAAATCAAAACAGATTACATAAAAGTTATTCCTAAATGCTCATACATGATTGGACTTAGGACATATTCCTTTCAACCAGTTTACTTGGGAGAGAGGGAGGAACACTGATCATTGGATTAAACTTTGATTTGATAGATTCCTAGCCAATACTAGTTGGTTGAATATGTTTCACACGGCTAAAGTGAACAATATAGAAAGGTCACCATCTGACCATAATTCCTTATTACCGATTTCGGAATCGCTGAACAGGGGGCACAAAAGATGATATTTTATGTTTGAGTACAAAGAAGTAAGAAAGCAATTATTCTTGGTTTTGGACCAAAAATAAATATTATGGAGACAACGATCAAAACAATTATGGCTTCAGCGGGAGAGAAAAATACTAAATATTTTCATGGAGCCTGCAACCGAAGAAAATGCCATAATCATATTCAGAGATTGAAAAATGAAGCAGGGGATTGGGTAGATTAGAATAGTGGGCTGCCAGAAATGATAAAAGAGTATTTTCAAAAGTTGTTTATGGAAGAACAAATTCGGGGTGAGGAAGTTCTGAACTACATCTCAAAGCAGATTTATGAACAACAAAATACAATTCTTCTCAGAGGCTGTGTCAGCAGAGGAGGTCAAGGAGGCCGTCTTTCTTAAGCATACTGATAAAGCACCAGAGCCTGATGGCATGACCTCGACATTTTTTCAGAAAAATTGGAATGTGGTAGGAAGAGAAGTTATTTAGATGGTTCGAGATTTTTTCATGACAGGTGAGCTAATGTGGGACATCAATATTACAAACATTGTTCTGATTCCTAAGAAGAAAAACCCATGCAAATTGACAGAATTACGGCCGATAGGTCTATGTAATATAGTCATGAAGATCATTACTAAAGTAATCACAAATTGGTTAAAGAAAGTCTTGCAATCGATCATTTCAGATACACATAGTGCCTTTCTTCCAGGTCGCCTAATTTTTAATAATATTATGATTTCTTTCGAAATTATGCACTATCTAAAGAGGAAGAAATTCGGTAAAGATGGTTATATGGCTCTTAAGCTCGATATGTCCCAAGCTTATGATCACGTAAAGTGGAAATTTTTAAAAGAAATGCTCCTCATATTGGGTTTTAGCAGTTGGTGGACTCACTTAATCTTGAAATGTGTTACATTAGTTGTGTATAATATTGTGCATGATAAGAGAGAAATAGGACCTATAAGACCTAATCGAGGCTTGAGACAAGGAGATCCACTATCTCCTTATCTCTTCATTATTTGTGTTGAGGTTTTAACTTCTATAATAAAAAAATTATAAGTCAAAAAGATGATTTTAAGGTATCAAAGTTTGCAGGAAAGGCCCAGCTATCGGTCATATGCTTTTTGCAGATGACATTTACTTATTTTGCAAAAAAGATACGGGAAATGCAAACAAAATAATGGAGCTTCTAGCAATGTATGAGAGGGTGTCGGGGCAACAAGTAAACAAAGATAAGCCCACCATTTTATTTAGTGCAAATGTTATTGAGTATAATAATAACATGTTATGTCAAGACTTGTAAATAAAGGAAGTTAATGACACCTCTAAGTATTTGGGTTTACCGAACATTTTAGGGAGAAACAAGTCTTTGGTATTAGGGGATTTGAAGGAGACTTTTAAGGCTAGCATTCACAGCGGGAATGAGAAGAACATATCTAAACCCTCAAAGGAAATTTGATCAAAATGGTGGCTCAAGCACTACCGTCTTTTGCTATGAATGTGTTTATGCACCCCTTAGAGGTCACTAGAAAGATAGAAAAAGAAATTACCAAATTCTTTTAGAACACGTCTCAGAAATCGAATTCAAAAATTCATTGGATGGCGTGGGATAGGATGGCTTGTCACAAGCATACAGTGGACTAGGCTTTAAAAGCCTTCATAATTTTAACTTAGCAATGCTTGCCAAACAGTGTTGGTGTCTCATCACCAACCCTGAAAGTTTAGTTGCAAGAGTCTATATAGATAAATATTATGCATACACAAGCTTTCTAGAAGAAAAGCTAGGAGGGAGCCCTAGTTTTATTTGGAAAATTTTCCTTGAAGCAAGAAAAGTCATTTCTGCAGGATCACTATGGAGAATTGGCACGGGTAAGGCTATTCCAATTCTTCATCATCCTTGGCTAAATGATTTGGAAAATTCGTACGTAATTACTAATTCTCCAGCTCTCACGAATGAGAAGGTGGTTTCGTTGTTCAAAACTAACACCACGGACTGGGATTTAGAAATCATTAAGGACATTTTTGAAGAGAGAAATCAACAATACATTGTAAATATGGTGGCGGATCCATATTTAGACACTGACATATTCAGTTGGAAATTGGAAATTTCAAGTCAGTTTTCGGTTAGAAGTGCCTACAAAATAATTCGGCAACAGAAAGGAATTAGGCATTGAATGACAATGTTGAATTCTGGAAGAACTTGTGGAATGTCAAAGCCCAACATAAGCTGTTAAATATAATCTGAAGGCGGTTAATTATAATCTTCCGATAAAAGTCCAGTTGTAGTCTAAACATGTTCAAATCGATAATACTTGCCCTTTCTGTAATGAAGCTGAGAAATCAACATTTCATGCTTTAGTTAATTGTAAATCAGCAGCTCGATGTTGGCAGCATTATGATCTGAAAATAATACGGAGGAGTGCATGGAGTTCCCAATATGGTTGAAAGATACGCTGATAGAACAAATGTAAGACAACAACGCAAAAATACTCACCCTATGTTGGTCAATATGGAGAGCCAGTATGACTTAGTTTGGAGCAATAGAAGATGGAAAGAGTTGAAAATTGTTGCAAAAGCGTGGGAGTATCTTTCACAGTGGATGGTAGTCCAGAGTAGAAGTGTTGGACCACCAATTCATCCTTCATTTCCAGGAGATAGTGCAATTTTCTGGGCAAAGCCACCCAATAATGAAGTAAAGATATCTGCAGATGTAGCAGTTTTTGAAGATCAAGGAAGGTCGTGCATTGGCCATATTGCTAGGAATCATGAAGGACATCTTCTCTCGGCAAGGACCAGAAGTTTTCGGAAGCTATGAACCCAAACTTGGCTGAGGCAATTTCTATTAGGGAGGCATTGAGCTAGACCAAGGAACTACAATGGAGCTCAGTCACTATCGAGTCTGATTATTTAGTCGTAGTTCAGATGATTCGAAGTGCAACTCCTTTGAGATCCAAAATATGACAGGTAATTGAGGAGTGTAGAGATCTAGCATGTGGTATGAACAACTTAAAATTATATTTTGTTAAGCGATATGCGAATGTGTTGAAAGGAATATGTCCTAAGTCCAATCATGTATAAGGATTTAGGAATAACTTTTATGTAATCTGTTTTGATTTCATTGATATTAATAAAAGACTTGTTTAATTTTTATTACGGGCTTTATCTATTTAAGTGTTTAAATAAGATATACCATAGTTTAGAGTAAAGCTTTTTATATATTATGATGAGATCATAATAGTGAGACCTAAAAAGATGATAACTCTAAACTTAAATAGTTCCTGGTCGTAGGATTACTAACTGGTAATTAATAATCCGCAAAGATCGGTACATACTATGCTTGCTTCATTATGAAGGATGTCTGTTCTCATAGACATTTGTGTGGTGACACTATAGCTAGTATGTAGGTGCTTATTATAGAATAAGTTCACTGAACATGACTCGCACAGCTGAACAACTGATGGAGTTCACTCACGTGTCAGCAGTTGTTCACATAGTGATAGTTGTACAAGTATCCTTAGACTTGTGGTCATCATAGTCATCTTGTGTACACTGAACTATGCTTTGGTTTAGTTCTTAGTCTCCAGGGACAATTATTAAGGCTCTTCTGGGTATAGAAATTTGTACACGAAGATAGTGTATGATCAATAAAGGATCTACCCCTTCCAGTGAAGGAAGCGAATGTTCAAGGCTGATCCACTTATGCTAGCTCAGGAATCTCTGGCCAGAGTGAATGAAATTAGAAAGGAGTTTCTAATTTACATAGAACTACGCATAGTAAATGGTAAGCAAAGTGATTGAATTAGATAGGCTTGACACGAGATCCATGCCTTGTATTTAATCGGGACATTGTAGGGTAGAAGGAGTTTATTGTACGGTAACTATTCACTGACAGGTTCTTGGTATTCTAAGCAGTGAATTCATATTATCCGGATAGTCGCGATATGTTGAGAAGCATCACTCACGATATAGAATAAATATGATTAATTAATTAATTATATTTAATAAATTAGAGAATTTATATAAATAATGATAAAATAGTTTTATTATTATTTATTTCTACTACCGGCTTAATATTGAACCTACAGGGTCACACCATAAAAAGAGAATGATTTAATGGTGGATGAATTAATTAATAATTGCTAATAATTATTTATTTGTGAAATAAATAATTATTTGGAAAATTTAATAATTGATTAAATGAGATTTAATTGACTATAAATCAATTAAGAAAAGTTCTTAATATTATTAATTAAGGATTTAATTTTTGGAAATTAAATCAAGAGAGAGAATTATTTCTAAAGTGTTTAGAAAAAGGATTAATGATTAAAAGGTGTTTTAATTATTAATGAGAATAATAAATGGGATAATAATAATAATATTTATGCTAAAATTTCAGCTAAAAATTTTGCCTATAAATACAGTATTATAGACCCTAATTTTATTCCAACCTCGAAACCCCAAAACCCAAAAAGTTTGGAAAACCCAATTCTCTCCACCTCCTTCCTCCTCCTTAACATCGTTTTCTTGGTGGATACCGGTGGAGTGCTTCACACTTGAGGAGCAACTGCTAAGGATCTCTGATCGTTGTCTCCGAATTATTTTAAAGGTTAGATTCGATCCCTCGAATTTTTATTCACGATTTATATGCTTTTATTTGGATTTTATATGTGTAAAAGTGTTTTGCCATGCCCCCGCTGCGTTAAAAATCCAACATTGGTGTCAGAGCATAGGTTGTATGCATATAGATCTATGGTAAAAATTTCAGAATTTTATGTGCTTGTATGAATTAATTATGATTTTTACAAGTTATATCATGGATTAATTTTGTCTGATGAGAAATCGTTTCTCAGAATAATTTTGAATGTTGATCTGGGTTCTACAAGTGTTGTAGATCGTCTGGATATTTTTTTCATAATTTTATGAGGTATAGATTTTTTATTATGAATTTTTGAAGTTCTTGCAATTAAATTCGTAATTAGATAAATCATATATATATATTATTTGTAAGTATATATATATTTGTTTTTGTTTCTGCATCTGTGTGTCCCTGTTGATTGCACGGAATTAAAGAAGGAGACAAAGCACATGTGATGTGCTGCGGCACAGAAAGAGAGATCTGACAGCACGACGTTCGAAGCAGACTGAAGGACCGCGCGACTGGCCCGCGCGCGTGGGGCACACGCGCTCGTGTGTCACGCGCGGCGCGTGTCAGCCACGCGCTGGTCAAAGGTCAGACGGATGCTGACGTCATGCTGACATCATCAGATGACGTCATGCTGACGTCAGCACTGGGGTTCGAGCGCGTGACGCGCGTGTGCGCGTGGGGCGCGTGGGGAACAGTCGCACATGCGCCTGACAGCGCGTGTGCGCGTGGGGGCGCGTGGGAGATCTTCTTTCGGCGCGTGCGGGCGCGTGGAAGCTCAAAGTAGGGCATTTTTGGTGCCGTTGGATTCGTCTTTTTGAGACGCTTCTAATGGTATATTATTTGATATTTTATGAAATTGTTTCAAACTGTTTATAGCTAACAGAAGTGTTTTAAAGCTGTTTTTGATCGTTTGAATTGATTTTAAATGCTTCTTGTGATACATAGAGATGTATATTGCTTGTTCTAATGTGCTAGATGATGTAACATGCCTACCTTGATGTTTATTCATGTTGATATATGTGATATATGCTTAGTTTATCATGCGATGATAGATTTAGGTGAACTTAAATGAACATAAGGCGTTTGTTAGACAACCTAGTATAGTGAAATTGTTTCATAACCTTAATAACAATATTATGAATACAATCATGAGATTCTTGTGTTTGTGAAACACGTAATTGAATATGAATTTTCGATATGAGAGAAAGGATGATTCTGTCAACAACAGATTTCTATCTGTAAGAAAGGGTTATTATGTGACGCCTCTTGACAATGCTCCACCCGATCTGGGAATCATCTGATTATTGATTTGAAATATTTAATTTAAAAGGAAGAATCTCTTTATAATATGATTATGATTGTAACGTAATATAATCCCTCTAAAATTAAATAATATCAAGTAATAATTGGCCAATGATACAACGGGCTTGTGTCGGTCATAGCCTTCCAACATGATAGAAAAGTAGTTCTTATTTTTGAATCATTGTCGGTTCGTGCTACAGCCGAGGGCTTTGATTTCAAAATAAGAAATACTTGTCTATTACATAGAGATGTGTACATTGAATAAGAATCTAAAGGTCGGTACGTGCTACAGCCGTGGGCCTTTGGGGACTGATTCAACTGTACGGAATGTTGGGTTAGACTTGACTTAGAATATTGAGTTTGTCGTTCCACAGCCGTGACTCAATTATTCAAGAGGCTAAAGTTTGATTAGGGAATAACATTACATGGCGGTTCGTGCTACAGCCGGGGTCGTGTAATGGAATGTAGGATCCCTATTCCCAGTAGCATTATGAATGCTTAATTTTTCACGTAGGGGGTTGAATAAATTAGGAAAACTAGTGGGAGCCACTTATGAATAAAGACCCGATTCATATAGTGTTTTTTGAAATGAAATCGAATATTTGCTAAGTGTTGTTATGTGTTTATCATTTACAGATTTACTTTATACGTTATGTCTTCTGCACTATCACTCAGGAGCATACTAGATGCTCACAAATTGACTGGTCCTAATTATGCTGACTGGCTTCGAAACTTGAGAATTGTTCTCAGGATTGAGAAGCTGGAATACGTGATTGACTCACCTAAGCCTACTGAACCTGCTAGTGATGCACATAATGATGAACATGTTGTGTATCGTAAGTGGATAGATGATGCAAATGTTGCTCAATGCATCATGCTAGCTTCCATGAACATTGAGCTACAGAAGCAACATGAGCATATGGATGCTCACACTATCCTCATGCATCTACAAGAGTTGTATGATGTGGCAGGGAGGACAGCTCGATATGAGATATCGAAGGAGCTGTTCGGTTGTAGGATGTCTGAGGGATCATCTATGAATGACCATGTATTTAAGATGATCAATTTGATTGAACGTCTTGGACAACTTGGTTTTGCCATGGATGGGGAGCTGAGCCAAGACTTGGTCTTGCAATCGCTTCCGAGTTCGTTCTCGCAGTTTGTTGTGAACTTTCACATGAATAAGTTGGATGTCAGCCTGCCTGAACTCCACAACATGTTGAAGACTGCGGAATCGAATTTTCCCCCTAAGAAGAGTTATATTCTTCTAATTGGTGAAGGTTCCAATCCTAAGAAAAGGAAGAGGAACCCTTCCAAGAAGAAGAAAGTAGGTGAGAAAATGCCAGTTCCACCAAAAGCTGAAGACCACAAGAGCAAAGTTGTTTGCTTTCACTGTAACAAGGTGGGGCACTGGAAGAGTAACTACAAGGTTTACCTTGCAGAATTGAAGAAGAAGAAGGGTAGTGAGACTACCGCTTCTGATTCAGGTATGTTCATGATAGAAGTGAATATGTCATTAAATCAAATTTCTACTTGGGTATTAGATACCGCCTGTAGTTCTCAAATCTGCAATTGTTGCAGGGACCAAGGAGAAGTAGGACTCTTGAGGAAGAGGAGGTGATTCTACTGATGGAAATGGAGCAAGAGTTGCTGCTGAAGATGTAGAAGCATTTCATTTACATAGGCCTACGGGCAAGACTATTGTTTGAAATAATTGTTATTTTGTTCCCTCGATTGTGAGGAATATTATTCCCATGTTAGACTTGGCTGGATTTTCATTTATTATTGAGAATAATGAATGTTCTATTCTTAGAGATAATATTCTTTATGGGCGTGGTGCTTTAAATAATGGTATGTATATATGTGACATAATTTACTTCAGATTGAACAAACTAATAAAAGAAAAGGGATGATGAAAATCTCACTTTATAGTGGCACTGCAGTCTCCATTTAGTAGACATGGAGAGAGGACTGCAAATTTGCTAGGAATGGTACACACAGATGTAAGTGGACCAATGTCTACGCAAGCCATGGGTGGATTTTCATACTTCATTACTTTCATAGATGATAGATCTGGATTCGGATATGTGTTTGATGAAACACAAGTCTGAGGCCTTTAAAAAGTTCAAAGAATATAAGTATGAAGTGGAGAAACAACCAAACATAGTATTATAACTCTTCGATCAGATCGAGGTGGTGAATACTTTAATGGAGTGTTTCTAGATTATCTCAAAGTAAATGGTATAGTCTCCCAGTGGACTCCTCCAGATTGGTATCTGAAAGGAGAAATCGAACTTTGTTAGACATAGTTCGGTCCATGATGAGCTATGCAAATCTTCCAGTATTCCTATGGGGTTATGCATTGGAACCCTCAGCATATTTACTGAATATGGTGCCTTCCAAAATCTGTTCCTCAAACTTCGTATGAGATATGGAAAGAAAGGAAACCGAGTCTTAAACACGTTAAGATTTGGGGATGTCCAGCTTATGTCAAGAAAGTTGACCCAGATAAGCTGGAATATCGATCCGTAAAATGTAGTTTTGTGGGATATCCTAAAGAGACTTTAGGGTATTACTTTTACACAGATCATCGGGTGTTTGTCTCCAGACATGCTACCTTCTTGGAAAAGGAGTTTATCCTTGAAGGAAACAGTGGGAGCAAAATTGAACTTGATGAAGTTCAAGAAGCACAAACTACTACGGATCAAGTGGAAACACCTGTTCTGATTGAACAACCTTTTGTGGAGCAGCCCATTCATAGATCAGGGAGAGTGTCTCGCCAACCTGAGAGGTAATATGGCCTTGTCATTGAGAATGACAATGAGTTGTCGATCATTGATGATGACGACCCTGTAACCTATAATGAGTCTATGAGTAGTGTTGACTCAGAGAAATGGCATAGTGCCATGAAATCCAGAATGGAATCTATGTATACGGTATACAAAAGATAGATTATAGCAGATGGCCAGGTGGAGACCTTTAAGGCCAGGCTTTTGGTAAAAGGATTCCAACAAAGGCAATGGATTGACTTTGATGAAACCTTTTACCTGTAGCCCTGTTAAAATCAGTTCGGATTTTGCTTGCGATTGCTGCTTACTACGACTATGAGATCTGGCATATAGCCAGATGGTTTTCTTTCCAAGGGAAATGAAAGCCTAGTGTGTAAGCTACTACGAACCATATGTGATTTAAAGCAAGCTTCTCGAAAGATGGAACATTCGTTTTGATGAGACAATCAAAGAGTTTGATTTTATTAAAAACGCAGATGAACCATGCGTCT
This sequence comes from Apium graveolens, assembly GCF_009905375.1. NCBI lineage: Eukaryota > Viridiplantae > Streptophyta > Magnoliopsida > Apiales > Apiaceae > Apium > Apium graveolens. The sequence continues at coordinate 183,358,763 of NC_133651.1, forward strand.
ACAAAAGGGTTAGTGGGAGCGCGGTAACATTTCTTGTATTGTATTGAATTAGAGTTGACACACTTAACAACATAGCAGACCCACTCACAAAGCTACTTTATGAAAGTCACTTTGATCGTCATAAAGACAAGATGGGTATTAGATACCAGAGTGATTGGCTTTAGTACAAGTGGGAGATTGAAAGGAATATGTCTTAAGTCCAATCATGTATAAGGATTTAGGAATAACTTTTATATAATCTATTTTGATTTCATTGATATTAATAAAAGACTTGTTTTGTTTTTATTACGGGCTTTATCTATTTAGGTGTTTAAATAAGATATACCATAGTTTAGAGTAAAGCTTTTTATGGATTATGATGAGATCATAATAGTGAGACCTAAAAAGATGATAACTCTAAACTTAAATAGTTCCTAGTCATAGGATTACTAACTGGTAATTAATAATCCGCAAAGATCGGTACATACTATGTTTGCTTCATTATGAAGGATGTCTGTTCTCATAGACATTTGTGTGGTGACACTATAGCTAGTATGTAGGTGCTTATTATAGAATAAGTTCGCTGAACATGACTCGCACAGCTGAACAACTGATGGAGTTCACTCACGTGTCAGCAGTTGTTCACATAGTGATAGTTGTACAAGTATCCTTAGACTTGAGGTCATCATAGTCATCTTATGTACACTGAACTATGCTTTGGTTTAGTTCTTAGTCTCCAGGGACAATTATTAGGGCTCTTCTGGGTATAGGAATTTGTACACAAAGATAGTGTATGATTAATAAAGGATCTACCCCTTCCAGTGAAGGAAGCGAATGTTCAAGGCTGATCCACTTATGCTAGTTCAGGAATCTCTGGCCAGAGTAAATGAAATTAGAAAGGAGTTTCTAATTTGCATAGAACTACGCATAGTAAATGGTAAGCAAAGTGATTGAATTAGATAGGCTTGACACGAGATCCATGTCTTGTATTTAATCGGGACATTGTAGGGTAGAAGGAGTTTATTGTACGGTAACTATTCACTGACAGGTTCTTGGTATTCTAAGCAGTGAATTCATATTATCCGGATAGTCGCGATATGTTGAGAAGCATCACTCACGATGTAGAATAAATGTGATTAATTAATTAATCATATTTAATAAATTAGAGAATTTATATAAATAATGATAAAATAGTTTTATTATTATTTATTGCTACTACCGGCTTAATATTGAACCTACAGGGTCACACCATAAAAAGAGAATGATTTAATGGTAGAGGAATTAATTAATAATGGCTAATAATTATTTATTTGTGAAATAAATAATTATTTGGCAAATTTAATAATTGATTAAATGAGATTTAATTGATTATAAATCAATTAAGAAAAGTTCTTAATATTATTAATTAAGGATTTAATTTTTAGAAATTAAATCAAGAGAGAGAATTATTTCTAAAGTGTTTAGAAAAAGGATTAATGATTAAAAGGTGTTTTAATTATTAATGAGAATAATAAATGGGATAATAATAATAATATTTATGCTAAAATTTCAGCTGAAAATTTTGCCTATAAATACACTATTATAGACCCTAATTTTATTCCAACCTCGAAACCCCAAAACCCAAAAAGTTTGGAAAACCCAATTCTCTCCACCTCCTTCCTCCTCCTTAACATCGTTTTCTTGGTGGATACCGGTGGAGTGCTTCACACTTGAGGAGCAACTGCTAAGAATCTCTGATCGTTGTCTCCGAATTATTTTAAAGGTTAGATTCGATCCCTCGAATTTTTATTCACGATTTATATGCTTTTATTTGGATTTTATATGTGTAAAAGTGTTTTTCCATGCCCCCGCTGCGTTAAAAATCCAACATGTGTCGGCTCATGAGCTTACCCGTGTGTCACATATGTATACTGATCGTATGTTTGATTGGAGTTCTGTTTCGATCAATGTTAGGACATGTATTTTGAATGATTTGAAGGATTAATGAAATTGCATTTTGTCAAAAAAAGTAATCCAAGTGACTAGGCTTTTTTGTAGCATTGCCAATAATTGGTTTAATAGAAAGAGGGTAAGGTCAATTTTAAATTTTTAAATATTTGTTTTTACCGACATTTATCAACGTTTATTATCGCTTGGAGCATCGCCGCCTAATTTTTGTGTGTCAATCTATTATACCTAACATATAGAATATGTATATGTACCTGTCCAACACTGCATCTTGATTTACATCTATTGATTTATTTGTCATAATGTAAATTAATCCATGTCAACCGTAAACCCAATTATAGCTTATTCTTAATTTTGTTATTTATTTATAACATGAGTCATGCTACCTTAAAATATTTTTTCAATATTTAAGTTAAAATATTTAAGGTTCGGTAATGTTTTTTTTGCTAAATAAGGTAAGGTAATGTTAAGTGTAAGAATATAATTTTATTGTTAACTAAATTTATAAAATTTATCATATAGAATTTGTTTTTAGTTATATATTTTGTTTATTTTCAAATATGTTATTATAGAAATTTATTACATTGAATTATCATAAAAATAATTATTTTTATTTTTCCAATGTTTATTTTAAAATATTAAAATAAATATAAAAATGTTATAATATTATTATTAAATTCTTTTTACTAAATATTAATATCTTATTTTCTATAATATATATATATATATTAAAAATTAATAAAAAATGAGATTTTGAATATAACTATTAATTATAGGTAATACTAGAATAATAACCCGTACTAGGCACGGGTCATTTTTTAAAATTTTTTTATGCATCATGTAATTATATTTATTTGATTATAAGGATACCTAATACAAATCTATTAACAATCAAAGACGATTAATATAGACCTGGCATATCATGTTCTTGTATGTGTCATGTAATTGAGTATGTGTTTATGTAAAAAATAAAAATTAATACATAAAACTAACTGGCTCGTACGTTTATGTGAAATAAAATAAAAGGTGATATATATATATATTAAACTCGCTAGTCAAGTAATGGTAAAATTTTGCACATTTAAATGTTTGTCATAATTTTAAACATTATATGCGCATTTGTTAGAGTATATTACAAAACTCCACAATGTGATAATGTGACTATGGTAAGAACTTATAATAGTAAGGCCTAAAAAAATTTAATTTATATTTGATATAAGGTTTCTCAATATCAGTTATTTCATGAGAATTTTTTTCAAATAATAAGACAAAATGAATATAAAAAGGTCAAAATAATTTTCATTTAAGGCACTCTAAAACCATAGAGCGTGTTGGGTAAAGTTATAGACAGAAATGTAGTGATATTAACGGGTTGAGACGCAATTATAAACTTTTAAATATTAAAATAATAATTAATTAATTGAAAGGTATTATGAGTGTAAAGGATCAGATACAATAGCACGCAAATGGCCTGCATATTATATATAAATTGTCTGTGTGGTTATTAATAAACTCAATTTAAATTTACAATATATAAATACGTGATGCATTGTTTGTATATAACGAATATAGACTTTGTGTAAACGTTAATTAAACATGTGTTTATAGTCTTCTTTTAGAATCAAAAATTTGTGGAAAAAGAAACACTACAACATCCTTGCGTTTCTAAAAAATATCCCTTTAAGATGCGTTTTAGTGAGCTAAAAAGTATCTTATTTTCAATATGTGCTAAAAAGTATCTTATTTCATTGAATTCTTGATTGTAGTTCCGGAAAATTATCATTTTAACAGTTAGGCATTTAAGTTAAAAGCTATATTTTCAAAAAAAAATTGTCAAGATGATATATCATTGTCATGATCTATGATATATAAGCAGTATTCTAAAAATCGGCCGACTCGGCCGATAACTCGGGCAAGTACTCAGACTCAAACTCATTTACTAACTCATTTTTTATTATTCGGGTAATTACCTGATTTTGAGTTTAACTTGGATCAAACTCGGCATAACTTGGCTCAAAGTCGGTCCAACTCGAATTTGATATTAAAAATGAAAACAAAATAAAAAATTGAAATAACATAATATCATAATTATTTAATTAATAACCTTTGAAAATTCTTTCTGAAACTCATATAATCTTGGGTTTCAAGCATGGTATATGAACTAATTAATAATTATCTTTCTATTATTTAGGAAATATATTTTGTTAAAATTGAGAGTAATATGTATTTTTTGGTTGTTTTGGTTTTAAAATATTATGTAATTTACTAAATGATATATATACTAATAAGTAATTTTAAAAAAAGAAATATTTAATGTATCCGATCTTTAATCCGAGTACTCCCCAAGTAATCCAAGTAATTGAAGTAATCGTAACTCGGTAGATTCACTAGTCAACCGTGATAGGGTACAAGAGACCCGGCTAGGAATCAACCTGGATCTAAAGGACACCAGGCTCGATTGATGGACCAAGACCCCCCTCTCCCAGAACAATCAAATGGAGATACCAGGCCCGGGTCCATCCTATAACCCGGATCCGGACCCACCTGCCTACCCGGATCCGGATCATGGCTAAGACCACCATGAGGGAGGTCCCAGTAAACACATGCACATCCCACAACCCGCCAAGGAAGGGTACATGGGCACGTTACTATGATAGCTATCAACAACCAACACACCAGACAAGCACGGCGCGTGTCAGAAGGTCGTTAGGACACTCTGAAGGTGGTCCTCCCCTGGACACGTGTAAGCAATCCACCCAAGTCAGGCGTCCTTCCGCTCCTAAGATCCAACGGCCCTGATTTAGAGGTAACTACCCCTAAACCCTACCTTTGGGCTATATATACCCCCAAGGCTGAAGGGTTTATGGGTTGGAAAAATATATACACTCTTGCACACTCACACTCTCTCATATACTCAAACACACACAGCAACCTTGCCATTACACACATACATCTTCATCCTCTCCAAAGCCCTGTTCTTATTCTTATACTGGAGGCGTCGTGGGAGCCAAACCCCCCTTCCGGTGTTGTTTTGCAGGCACCCAACCAGCGCCACACCTCATCCATACCCAGAAGGTCCAGGAACGGCGTCGGACGGAGCCGCCCGCTCACCGGAGTTATCATTTGGCGCTAGAAGGAGGGGGCTCCATCCTTGGGTCTCGGTGCCCCTGGATTCATCTTCATCAGCAAACTCTTAAGAGAGTCCACTTTTAAGCCTGTAAGAACACAAACAACCAAACCGTTTCTTGAATATGAATATTCATTTTAGCCACATTTGTGTGAGCTCGTTACTTTAGGCCACATTTGTGTGAGCCCGCTCTTGTTTGTTAAGTTTTGGTTGTTTAGGGTTTGATAATCTTGATATTCTTGAAGCCTGGGGTTTAATAGTCTTGATAATTTTAAAACCCGGAATTGTTTTAGCTTGCATAATTTCTTTTATGTTCTAGAGCCTGCTGTTCTTGTTTAGTATTATTGTCAGCAAAGCCCGGAGAGTTTGCTTGCTGTTATTCTGGAAATTTCTTGTAGTCTTCAAAAAAGCAACCTCAGATCCACATTTGTAGCCTTAAATCTTGGTCAGTTGTTTGTACAATTGTGGTAATGGCAAGAGCAGGAAAAAGTACAGCTGGTAGGCCCTCCGCCAGTACCCAGGTCCAGGATCAGGACCATTCTCAAGCTCATGAACCTGAGGGAGATCGAGAGACCCTCCAGGAGCAACTATTGACATAGCACACCCCGGTCTTGGAAAGGCTAGTAACACCCCGGGATGCCAGAAATGTCATAGAACTCAATCAGTACAAGTACACCAATGTTCCGGTTACAGAGGAGCATATGACTAATTTAACAAGCCATGAACTTGCTGAAGCAATCAGGCTCTACAGAGACGAACAAGCCCGGGCTCAGATAGAATTTGAACAAGATGATGAGCAAGAAGAGTCCGGGGATTCTCAGCAATCCAGGAGATTTATCTTCGACCGAATCGGAACTAAGGAAAAAAAATCAAAAAGAGCCTAGTAAGAAGAGACAGAAGGAACCAGAAAGAAAAAGTTAGAAGAAATCAGAAAACAGATAAGAAAGGAAGAAGAGGAAAAGCTGGAGAAAAAAATTCAGAAAATAATGCAGCTGGAGGAGGAGAGGCTCCTAGCTAAAATAAGAGGCAAAAGAACTCGGAGGGACCCTACCCCCGAACTCATTTCTGATGACGAAGAGGAGGGCCAGAAGGACCTTAAAGACATGATTTATGAGCTTCAGAGGAAAATGGAGAAAGATTCCGGGTTGGAAGTTGGGGAGACCCTCACGCCCTTCAGCCACTCCCTAGAAGCCATCCCCCGACAGAAAAATCTCAAACACTACAACTTCGACTCTTTCGATGGACTGGGAGATCCGGAAGAGCACCTCAACTACTTCCAACAGATAGCTTAGATATATTATTACAATGACTTAACCAAATCCAGATTCTTCGCCTCGACCCTCAAAGGGGGGCTCAAAGATGGTTCAGCAGGATCCCATCAAGAAGCATTCACTCCTGGAAAGAATTCAGAGGAGCCTTCCTTAGAAGATTCAGAGCCAATAAAACACATGAAATGCACATGTGCCACATGGAGACAATCCGCCAGTATGATAATGAAGCACTCTCAACTTATATGCGGAGATTCCAGGAAGCCATCAACAAAGTTTCAAATCTCGATGAAAGGGAGGCTCTAAGCATATTTCGAAGGAACCTGGATCCAGAACACAATGAGAGGTACATTGTGGAGTTGATAAAAAAAGAGCCATAAAGCCTGGCCGCGGCCTACTCAATGGCAGCCCGGTTCATAAAAGAAACAGATGTTCTCCAGGCAATGAGAATGACTCGGAATGGAGGAACCAGGAACAAATCTTCTGATGACCGACCGAAAGGGGGTTACCATCAGGAAAAAAGTTCAAACAAAGCAACCAAACCCAGCAGACAAATGTTGTACAAAACACTCCAATATTTTAAAGATTAGGTCCTAAGATAGAATCCAAAGGCGACCCCGGTCCACCTAAGCAGGAAAGGGAGCCTAGGCAAGAGCCAGAGTGGACACCACTAAACAGGAGTCGGGAAGAAATACTGAAAGAGATCAAGGGAAAGCCATTCTATTATCCTCCAAAGCTAATGCAGACTCTCCCGGAGAGCAGGCCTTACAACAGGCAGTGCGGCTATCATGAAACCCATGGGCACAAGTCTGAAAATTGCCTATCTTTAAAATACTTCATTGAAGATCAAGTTAAGAAAGGCAACCTGAGCCAGTACATCTCCTGGGAGACAAATCAGAGAGAAGAAAGGAAAATAAAAGGTAAGAATGTAGTAAATGTGGTCCTAGGAGGGTCGCACTCTCCCCCTAGGAGCCCGGGCTCAGGAGATGAAGTGTTCTTCGTTCAATCCTACCCGGAGATGATGATCTCATTCAACAGCAAAGATTATGAAGTGGTCAACCCGAATCACAACGAAGCCTTGGTGGTAACACTTGACATTTTTGACAACGAAGTCAGAAGGATGCTTATAGATAATGGATCTTCAGTAAACATACTCTTCAAGCATACTGTAGACAGGATGAAGCTTGGGAGTGTATGCTCCAATGAATGCCAAGAGGACCCTCTGTATGGGTTCGGGAACAACTTGGTCCCGATCCAAGGAACCTTATATTTGCCAGTCATATTTGGATCGGGTCCAAACTAAATTAACCATGTGATAAAGTTCTACGTGATCAATACTCCCTCATCTTACAACGGCATAATCGGGCGCTCAGCCCTGACCAAGATCCAAGCAATCACCTCCATATCACACTTGAAAATCAAATTCCCAACTCCAACCGGAGTAGGAGAAATCAAAGGAGACTATGAGGTAGCTGAAAGATGTTATAGCCAGGCTCTGGTAATGGCCGAAACTCATCAAGATAACAAGAGAAAGGCTGTGGTACTCCGGAAACAGCAGAGTATTAAGAAACATCGCCTCCACTCAAGGGATGACGCGAGAAAAGAAGTTCAGATCATAGAGTCCCTCTTAGATCCAAAAGCAACCAAACCAAGCTCAGAAGAGCAAGAAAGCAACCAAGTCACAGAAGGGATTGAATTGAGCCCAGGGCTTGGCCAAACCAACCCTACTGGGCAAGCAACCAACCCTGAAACAATTGAAGTAGGGGAAAGCAACCAAAATGAGATGACACCCCAGGGTCAAATCTATACGAAGAAGAATACAGAGGCCCGGATCCAACAGTTGGTATCAAATATGGATCAATCCAAGATACAGGCCGCTGTAGAAATGGAAACAATTCTGATTAATGAAAGCGATCCTGCTAAGAAAATAAGGATAGGGTCCGGGCTCGAGACTAATTTCAGAAAAGACCTGGTATCACTACTCCAAGGGTACTCTGATATATTTGCTTGGACCCCAAGAGACATGCCCGAGTTGGATGAATCAATAGCAATGCATAGCTTGGACATCAACCCAGAAAGGAAGCCAGTCAAGCAAAAGAGAAGAAATTTTGCCCCAGAAAGACAGAAAGCAATCGATGAAAAAATTGAGAAACTACTCAAAGTTGGAATAATATGCGAAGTCAAGTACCCGGAATGGCTGGAAAATGTAGTGATGGTGAAAAAAGCGAACGGGAAATGGAGAATGTGTATCGATTACACAGACTTGAACAGTGCATGCCCCAAAGACCCCTACCCCTTGCCAAGTATTGATCAATTGATCGACGCAACTTCTGGGCACGTAATGCTAAGTTTCATGGACGCCTACTCGGGGTACAACCAGATCAAGATGAATCCCAAGGACATCTTAAAGACAGGCTTCATAACCCACAGGGAGGTCTATGCCTACGTGATGCTGCCTTTCGGATTGACTAATGCGGGAACAACATATCAAAGAGCAATGAATAAAATCTTCAAGGACCAGATTGGAAGGAACCTGGAATCATATGTCGACGACATGATTGCAAAGTCTACAAGCATCCTCGGGCACTTAGGAGACCTGAGAGAATGCCTTGACAACTTAAGAAAACACTCACTCAGGCTCAATCCAGAAAAGTGCACATTCGGAGTAGGGGCAGGAAAATTTCTTAGGTTTATGATAAGCAACCGGGGAATTGAAGTCAACCCCGAAAAGATAAAGGCAATCCAAGAGATGAAGCCTCCCAGAACGCAAAAAGATGTGCAGAAGTTAGCAGGGTCACTGACTGCACTCAGAAGATTCATCTCAAAGTTAGCTGAAAGATACCTACCCTTCTTTGACCTATTAAAAGGAGCAACCAATAAGAGAGAAGTTAATTGGAGCCCAGAATGCCAAAGAGCATTTGAAGAAATTAAAAGGTACCTTTCTCAACCCCCCGTGCTCACCAAAGCCCAGCCCGGGGAGCCCCTATCCCTTTACCTATCAGCAGGGGCCCTGGCAGTTGGAGCAGTCTTAATCAGGGAAGAGAACGACAAACAACAACCAGTTTATTATGTGAGCCAAGTGCTAAAAGATGCGGAGACCCGATACCCGAGGCTCGAAAAGTTTGCTTTTGCCTTGGTCACAGCATCCAGAAAGCTCAAACACTACTTCCAGGGAAGGGAGATACGGGTTGTAACTAACCAACCCTTAAGGAAGATAATACACAAGCCAGATATCTCAGGAAGATTGGTAAATTGGGCAGTTGAGCTGAGCCAGTTCAACTTGAGTTTCATTCCAAGAACCGCAATCAAAGCCCAGGCTCTAGCTGATTTCATCAGAGGGTGCAATTTCCCGGCAGAAGAGCATATTCCCATGAGCATTGACCCTGGAAGAAACAATGATCAAGACATAGGAGCCTGGGCTCTCAAAGTTGATGGTTCTTCAACAAATGAAAGATCGGGAGCCGGACTCATCCTAAAGAGCCCAGAAGGATTCACAATCCAAACAGCAATCTCCTTTGGCTTCTCAGCAATAAACAACCAGGCAGAGTACGAGGCCTTGATTGCAGGGTTAAAGCTAACAAGAACACTCAGGATCCAGGATCTCAAAATCAACAGTGACTCCTAGATCGTGGTAAAGCAAACAAACGGCGAGTACATAGCCAAGGATCCAATTCTAGCCAAGTACCAGGCTCTAGTCCAAAGCTACCTCGCCTTGATACCAAAAATCCAAGTCATCCAAATCTGCAGAGAGGAGAATTCAGAAGCTGATACACTCTCTAAACTTGTTCAAAATTCATCAGACCTAGATTGCTCCGTCTACTTCGAAGAATTGCAGAAACCAAGCATAGAAGCTGAAACGGTCATGAAAATAGACAACAGTCCGAATTGGATGACTCTATTTATTAACTACCTGTAGAAGGGAGAGCTCCCGGAGGATAAAGGGAAGGCTCAAAGGTTAAAAGCAAAAGCTTCAAAATTCTTCATCGAAGAGGGTATACTCTATCGCCGGACCATCTCCTCCCCGATCCTGAAGTGCATAGGCCCAGGAGAGGCACAGTACTGTCTTATGGAAGTTCATGAAGGAATATGCAGGGATCATATGTCTGCAAAGGCCGTAGCTCAAAAAAAATAATACAAGGATACTACTGGCCTACTATCCACCAGGATGCAATATAATTCGTGAAGAAATGCAAGGAATGCCAGTTTTTCAGCAATGTGACATGGATGAGCCCAGTCCTACCTTCTTCAGTCTTGTCACCAATCCCATTTGCTGTATGGGGCATTGATATCATGAGACCATTCCCCAGGGCCAGAGGAGACCTCGGGTACTTACTAGTCTCAATTGATTATATGACTAAATGGGTAGAAGCAAAGGTCATGAGAACAATAAACCAGCAAGATTGCATCAAATTCATGGACAACATTCTGATGAGGTACGGGATCCCGAGAGTACTAGTCTCAGATAATGGTCCGCAGTTCATTGGTTCAGAATTCGAATCCTACCTTCAAGAACGGGGTATCCGGCAAAAGAAGTCATCTGTAGCCTACCCTCAAGGGAATGGCCAAGTTGAAGTAACAAATCGAATACTTCTCAGGGGGATAGAGAAGAGGCTCAGGGAAAGCAAAACCAAATGGCCAGAAGAATTGCCTAATGTACTCTGGGCATACAGAACAAGCCCCCGGACAAGCACGGGAGAAACCCCCTTCAAACTGGCTTATGGAACTGAAGCTATGCTACCAATTGAAGTGGGATCCCCCTCCCATCGAGCAATCAACTTTGATGAGATAGCAAATGAAGAGGGGCTCAGGACAAATATTGAGCTAATTGATGAAGTCCGAGACCAGGCGGTGGCAAGGATGGAAAAGTATAAAGAGAAAACCAAAGAGCACTTCAGCAAGAAGTCCTGGGTCAAAAACTTTCAAGTTGGAGACTTGGTCCTTCGAGACACGGAAGCTTCAGATCCCACCAACACTGGGAAGCTAATGCCAAGGTGGGAAGGCCCATATAAAGTCAAGGAAGTTCTAAGGCCAGGAACGTACAAGTTCATGAACATGGATGAATCTGAAATACCAAATACATGGCATGGACTCAGGCTCAGAAAATTTTACCAGTAAAAGAAGCAACCAAAAATAGCCAAAACTTGTAGCCTATGGCAAGCAACCAATCTATGGTCCTATATTTTGTATTAAGAAAATTTCCAATTCAATGAAAAGAATTTTCCTTTCCTGAAAAGTTATTACTTTTAAACAAAGCAAAAAAAATCCGGATATAGTCTAATATCCGGATTCAAAGCAAAAAACAATCCGGATATAGTCTAATATCCGGATTCAAAGCAAAAAACAAAAGCATCCACTATTTTCTTAGAAAATTTCTAAGTAAATAGAGCAACCATCAACCCGGGAAGCCATCATGCCCGGATTGAGAGCAACTTTGAAAACATAAAACAACCCGGATAAGCATTCGAATCCTGGTTAAAACAACTGTCATGTACTTATATTTCCTAAGTACATAAAGCCAACAAGCAAACATAAACCCGGGAAGGCATCATGCCCGAATTGAGAGCAAATTTAAAAGCAAAAAGCAACCCGGATAAGCATTAGAATCCGGGTTATTTTCTAAATACATTAAGCAAACAAGCAAACATCAATCCGGGTTGGTACCATACCCGGACTAAAGCGAAAATAAACAAGCAAAGTCAACCCGGATAAGGCTTCATACCAGGAATAACCCGGATATAAAACCAATCCGGATTGGGGGCCGTAGCCACATCCCGGATCAAAAGCATTTATGCAAGGATCCGGACAGCTCTTAAAAACAAAAACTGTAGATGGAAACAAAAGCAAATATTTTCTGGCCAAAGAAAAGGCCAAAGCAAAGACAGTGAAATTAAAAAGCAGGATCCGGATTGCCATCAATCTGGAACAAATTCAAATATTACAAACGACACAAATTCTACGAAAATCACAAATCCTAGTAAAAGTAAAATTACAGGGCTGGGCCCGAGAAGCCTATCAGTGCTAATCCGAATCTAAAGGAAGCTAGGGCTTGGACCATCATAGGGTTCCGGTTCCCCCTGACCCTGCTCCACTGCGGCCTTCGCAGCAAGGAACTCCTGGATGAAGCTCTCCCAGGATGCCAAGGGATCGGTCATGATATGACGCCCAGCAACAACCCAGGATCTGCGGACTTCAGGAACCCCGGTCTGGGCAACCGCAAAATCATAAACATCGTTGGCCTTGAATTCGGAAATTATAGCCTCCTTGTTCAAGTTTTCCTTGGCAGCGAGTTCAGCCTTGAGCCTCTCTACCTCCTTGGAAAGTCCCTCAGCCCAGTCCTCTGCATCCTTTAGCTTATCATTCAACCCGGATTCCACCATCTGGAAGCTCTCCCGGGCCTCATCCAGCTCATCCTTCAAATTATCAGCCCGCAACTTCTCAGCCCTAGTCCGGTTATTTGCCTCCCGGATCTCCGTGAAAGCAACTTCCGAACAGATAGAAATGGCACTCCCGAGCTAAGAAAAGACAAAGAAGAAATTAAGTACATAATAAATTGGGGGACACAACCCGGAACTAAAACCATGGAAAGTTGAATACCTGCCCCCACTGACCGGTTACCCTCTTCAAGGAAACGGCCATGTTATAGCCTTCAACTTCTTCCCAGTCTTCCTCGGAGGGAATGCTAGACATGAACTCGGCTAGGTCAACCAGGCTCTTTGTCCCTATCTTGATAAGACCCCCGTCCGGGCCCTTCCCTTCCGAATCACAAACGACCCGGTCGGCAACAACAGCTTTTCCGCGGGGAGGCTTTCCCGGGGCGGACTTCCTCTTCTTCGAAGGAGGGTCCTCATCAGAGATTTCCCGGACGTCCGGATCCTCTGCCAAGGGCGCATTGACCGGATCAGCCACATTCGGGGGGGCAGAAGACTCAGCTCCACCCTCTACATCCGCAGATCCGGACCCGGTCCTAGGAGCCCCCTTAGTTGTCTTATAGGCCAGGCCAAGGGAGTTGAAAGCTGTTGCATAAGTCGAAGAAGACATTATCGCTCTGGATGCAGGGTTGTAATGCGGAAAACCTGAAAAATTGGAAAAGAAAACTATCAGCACAGGATTAATATACATGCCAAGACGACCAAATCCGGAAAGAAAATACTACAGTAAACTCGGGTCAAGGGAGAACAAAGCTAAAGGTACCGTGATCCGGACCATGGGAAAACATTCTATTCAAAAAAGCTACAAATAAGAAAGCAGAATGGACGTTGGTCCGGGTCATCAGAAAAACAAAGGACCCGGATCAAGGGCCAAGCAAAGACTCCACTACTAATTACAAGTTAAAAGAAAAAGGAACCGTAATCCGGATCTCCAAGCATGGATGGGGACCCGGATCACCAGCAGCACAGGTTAAGGAAAAACTTACATCCGAGTTGGAATAACAGTTTATGATTCATAAAAGTATCCCGGGTCGGCTGGAACCCGAGACTACCACAGAATTTCCTAATTTGATCTACCGCCTCCCCCTCTAAGATCTCCGGATTAAACTTTGTCTTAACTTCCCCGGTTGTAAAATAAGGGAGAAACTCCAGGTCGAATCCCTTCAACATCAATATCTCCCTGTTCCAATGTTTCAACGAGATCTGGTGCATAACCGGTTTGGACCTACCCGGACCAAAACCGCACTCTGCTGCCCGGAACCTGAGCTCGTAAAATGGTTTCTGGCTTGATCTAGAGAGATAAAAAATCTGGTGGAACAACTTGAAGGTGGGCAGGAGCCCGGCCTTGTTGCAGCAAGCTATGAACCAGGTCATAGACTTAATTCCGTTTGGAGTTATTTGCATTGGGGATATCCTGTAGACGTACTTGTACAAGTGCTTGATAAATATGTGACAGCGAGGACCCCACCCGGATCTTAGGTGCTCCAGCCAGACCGGGACGAAACCGTCCGAAGGGCGATGGAAAATCCTCTCATGGGGCTCGGGCCACCTCCAAGCGATATCAGGAGTTAACTGAAAGGCAGCCCGGATTGCCTTGTCCATGTCATCCGGATCGGCTTCAGCATGGAAATCCTTCAGCTGGTAATGATCCCGGCTGATCCCAAACGAAGCAAAAGCTGCCTCCAAAGCACCTTGGTCATACACTTCCGGGTGCCCATCCTCGTGCCTCTCGTATCTGATCCGGGCATAATAAATGCTATCTTCGAACCCGGGTGGCTTTCTAACAAAATGATACTTAATATCGGACCAGCGGCCCTTTGGTGTGACGATAACCGAATTCTCTGGAAGCCTCTTGAACCGGAAGCTCGTGATTGTTCCCACATATCCAGACCCTTTCTTCACCATCTCGCCCGGATCTGTTCCCTGCCAGATGAATCTGGGTCGCTCTCTTCGTCGGAAAAGTTGGGGTAGCAGTTATATACTTTCCTAGCTCACTCCTTGGTCCGGACCATATACCTATTAAAATGAAGGTCAGTTAGCCTGGGCCCTACAGATTTTATTTGTTTTGCTAAGCGGTCTGGATCAGGTACGTTATGTTAATTGTACCATAACATAATGATCCGGACCCCTAATGCAAGTCCAACCCGGAAAAACATCAACGATCCGGATCATGTTAACTATATTCCAAAAAGCAAAACTACCATGGACCCGAATCTTGATGACAGATACCAAGACCCGGGTCTGTAGCAACCAAAAACAAAAATCAAACAACCATGTACCCGGATCTTGACGGCAAATACCCAGATCCGGATCCATAACAGCCAAAAGCTTAAAACACCCCCCATGTACCCGGATCCCCATGGCAAACACCCAAACTCGGATCCATAGCAACAAGAAACAGATTACAAATCCTAAGGTATGCAATTCTACCCGAATATACTAAACCGCATCCGGGTCTGACACCCCCTAACCGGGTCCGACCCAAAACCCTAACCCACAAACAGTAACTTCGAAAATCATAAAGCAAAACATAAGGTTTTCGACTATACACACATACATTTCGACCAAGAACACGAAGAACAGCCATTTAGATAACCCAAAAAACTCGAAACCAAACCCAGAAAAATCGCACAAAAACCCACAAAAAACACCCAAAACCCACAGATCTGGACAGTCGAAAGCAAAACAAACTCGTACAAACACAATCCAACAAAAACTAACAATCACAACCTCTATTTCACATCAATATCACGGAAGAAAGATTAAAGCATGCAGTGAGTTCGAAAAATCGAAGAACAAATAAATAAAAAACCAAGGCGCGGAAAACTTACAAATTAGTCGGCAAAAGCAAGAACAAGCAAAAGAAAAACGACGGCGGCGGTAGAGATAGCCCAGAAAACGGCAAGACCCTTCGGAGATTTTCGAAGAAAGAAAAAGAAACGGTTGGGATTCTTGGATGTGAATAAAAAACAAAAGAAAAGAGGGGGGTAGCCTTTTATAGGCACTACAATCCCTGACCCCTGCCACGTGGCGACTACGGAGTGGCCCATCCAACAGTTACCAGAAAAAAACCCCCTTGATATACATATTAAAAAACATTCAAAACCCATAATGATTATGGGCCGAGTTTTTAGGAAATAACTGCCCAAAAATTCAAATTCGTGGGAGGGCATAAACTGAGACGTTACAACTCCTCAACTTTTCAAATTCAACTACACACTACCCGGATCAAGAGCCTTGATTCGGATCATTTTCAACCAGATACAGATTTGGAAGCAAAAATTACCCAGGTCCAATCCGGGTATTTCCCTACTACAGCAAGATCCAGATTGGGGGCAACCAGGAGCGGAATTCTTTCTAAAGCAACCATTATACCTCAATCCGGACTGGCATCTACTATAGCAGATCCGGATTGGGGAGCAACCAGGAGCGGAATTCTTTCTAAAGCAACCATTCTACCTCAATCCGGACTGGCATCTACTACCCCAGATCCGGATTGGGGGGCAACCAGGAGCGGAATTTTTTCTAAAGCAGCAACTACTCTACCTTAATCCGGATTGGTATCTACAACACCAGATCCGGATTGGGGGGCAACCAGGAGCGGAATTTTTTCTAAAGCAGCAACTACTCTACCTTAATCTGGTTTGGTATCTACTACACCAGATCCGGATTGGGGGGCAACCAGGAGCGGAATTCTTTCTCCTAAGGCAACTATGTAATCCTACTCTACTCCCTCATCCAGAAAATCTGCATAAGGGAGTGGGGGGCAAATGATAGGGTACAAGAGACCCGGCTAGGAATCAACCTGGATCTAAAGGATACCAGGCTCGATTAATGGACCAAGACCCCCCTCTCCCAGAACAATCAAATGAAGAGACCAGGCCCGGGTCCATCCTATGACCCGGATCCGGACCCACCTGCCTACCCGGATCCGGATCATGGCTAAGACCCCCATGAGGGAGGTCCCAGCAAACACATGCACATCCCACAACCCGCCAAGGAAGGGTACGTGGGCACGTGACTATGACATCTATCAACAACCAACACACCAGACAAGCACGGCGCGTGTCAGAAGGCCCTTAGGACACTCTGAAGGTGGTCCTCCCCTGGACACGTGTAAGCAATCCACCCAAGCCAGGAATCCTCCGCTCCTAAGATCCAACGGCCCTGATTTAGAGGTAACTACCCATAAACCCTACCTTTGGGCTATATATACCCCCAAGGCTGAAGGGTTTAGGGGTTGGAAAAATATATACACTCTTGCACACTCACACTCTCTCATATACTCAAACACACACAGCAATATTGCCATTACACACATACATCTTCATCCTCTCCAAAACTCTGTTCTTATTCTTACACCGGAGGCGCCGTGGGAGCCAAACCCCCCTTCCGGTGTTATTTTGCAGGCGCTCAACCAGCAGCCACACCTCATCCATACCCAGAAGGTCCAGGAACGGTGTCGGACGGAGCCGCCCGCTCACCGGAGTTATCAAACTCGAATTCCGAATTTTAGAACACTGTGTATAAGTAACGTAGAATATATTTTTGACTAATCAATCATTATACATAATCTTATAGCATATCCAAACAAATAAATGTTAGAATAATATTAATAATTAATTTTATAAACTTGTATTCTTGTTATTTATTTATCTGATATAATGTCCGTATATCTTATATTAGTGATTTAATCTAAAGATCACTTAACAAAAATATCGTATCAATATTGAACAAACACGTATAATTGATTTTTTCTTCCGCATAAGTGTATACATGATCATTTGATATGAATAAACATCTCTTATATGTACTCCCTCTGTCCCTCCCATTTGTTTACACTTTCCTTTTTGGGATGTTCCTTCCAATTGTTAACATTTCAAAAATTTTCAAAAATAGTAATTTTTTTATAATTTTTAAAATAACTACATCCACTGCTTCTTTCAACTATACCCACTTTATGCATATAATATTAATCGGTCCCATTACTTCACTCACTTTTATAACTTTCCTCAACTAATTTATCATTTTTATTAAATTCCGTGTCCAACAAAATGTAAACATTTGGGAGGGATGGAGGGAGTAGTAAATATCATATCAATATTAAGTAAACTCGTACTATAAGTTTCATTATTTATTCGTATAAGTACATACACGATCATATTAATTATATATATTATAATGATTACTTTAAAAGTATTATATCATTATTAAATACGACATGTTATGTGTTACCTTATTTATCTTTTTTGTAAAATAGTTATTTTTCTATGTTTCACATTAAATAGTACTATAATTTTAATAGTAACTTAATTTTTTTAGATATATAGGCAACTAAATGAACATATATAAATTGAAAAAGATGATGAAAAAAATAATATTCTATAACTTTTATGTGACAAATACATATTGAGAGTATAATTATAAAACACAAATGACATATTGACACATTGGTATTAAACTTTATAATATAATGCTATAAACTTTGGTTCAATTTCGAATAGGATCATTTTTTAAAATACAGTAAACACACGGACAAATCTGTAATTTCACAAGAATAAATACAAACTTGCAGTTTTTTTATTTTTATTTTTATTTTGACAGAAAAGAACAGTGTTTTTCTTCAACACAAACTACCTTATTATACACTAATCGACTTTACAGAAGATGACATTATTCATCTTGTTGCTGACCACTCTGCGTTTAGTCATTGACTGGAACCTGCTATATGGACAAGCTGTATAAAGGCGACCAATGAAGCAGCAGAAAAGTCTGTATCTAGATGCACATATCCAGCTTATAGAGCAATTGCACAATAGAAACTGATATGTACAAGTGTAGTGCCAGGTAAAGGGTAGTCTTTGAGAACCAAGATCTCCTAAGAATTCAGAAACGTCCAAGTGATCTGAATATCATCTCGACACATCATCATTAGTCCGATTCTTTCAGTTGGTTCTCCTCTAGAAGTAAGCTGAACTATCATTCCGTACATATAGATGTTGCAACTGCATCTTTTTCTATTATGGAACATAATCAGATGTTCGAAATTCCTGGAGGCTCTTATTTAGGTTTGAGTTGAAATAATCTGTTGTACCATACTGAGTGAAGGATCATATGAAACAAGTCATACCTCACTGGTTGTTTGTGCCATAGGAAATGTTGTTGTACCATCTTTATTCTGTGCTGCATTGCCAAGTACTTTTCCTCGGAAATAGAGAGAAGTATGCTCCTCAAATTTGGAATATCTTTCTCCAAAACAAACACGGAGAACGTTTCCCACTTCAATACTTCCAAGAATGGGGGAACATAATTATCTGATATGATAACTGGTACACACTCATAGAATATTGATTCAATTAGACGTGGAGTGTGGACTTCGTATCCCCTCGCGCATATGCAATATTTGCTGTTCTTCATGAGTTCTCTGTATCTAGCTTTACCTTCAATACTACGATTCATTGGACCCGTAATTATCATGTCACGTTCTCGATTGTTCCAGTACTGTAGAAGGACTGGACGGAGGTAACCGTGCATGCTACCAGCAAAGAAGGCTAAAATACGCCTTTCTAAAGGAGGATTACCTCCGAGATCTTTTTGAGGATCTTGTGTTGTACGAATAAAAGTGACTGGTAAAGAAACATCCTTCCCAATTCTGAAGCCACTGCCTAGATTAGAATTGCAAAGAGCTCTGATACAATTATCCATATGATTTCTTGTTAACTTGGGGGCCTGCGAATTTCATGAATTATATATTCACAAGAATATAAAGAAGCATAAAGAACAATGTTTACCACATCAGCAAGTTCCATTTCTAATGATGTTTCTGAAGCATAGTCATTTCTCAGAATTCAACATCATTATTACAATTTTATAGACACAAGTATTTGACTTTCAAAAAAACCTTAAATAGGATTCCTTTCGTAGAACTAAGAGAGTATACAATTTCTGCAATTTGACCTTTTTATATGACTAAGGTCACAACAGTAAATGCCTCATGAACTCTTTCCGTTCCTTTCAGTACAGAAGAAAAGAAGTGTGTTTAGGATCTTTAGAATCAGAAAACAGTATTGTCACATGGAATTCTATGCCTATAAATATGAGATTTTTTGAGAAGTGGTTTTTATTGGCCAGCCGTTTCATAAAAATAACATATATATGCAAGGACTTCAGCAGAGTCAATAGGACGTTAGAATTTATGCACCTAAGAAACATTTACTGCATCAATTAACAAAGAAGAACATAGAGGATTTACAATATTCACAAAATTTGAGACTCCATTCATTGACACGTCAAAGGCATGAGAAACATACCCAATCATGACAAGCAACTAAAAAATGATCTGCTCCACTTGTTCTGTTCCAGAAACGATACTTTTTTGCAATTAAGTCAATATAGTTCTTCAAAAATGTATTTCCCATTTGACTGCTATAATTCTGCTGAAGAAGAGATATCCTAAGCATTTTTGAACTGAAAGGTAGATAAAACAGGTGAGCTTTTCTGGGATCCCTCACAACAAATTGTTTGTTTTTTTCCATCAGACTCATGAACCATCCTTCAGAAGCATATATACCCCTCATTTTTGGATTATGAAATATTGGTTTCTCTCCTTCATTATATACATAAACCTTTAGTGTTCGTTCCATCAAGTCGTAACTCCTGTTATCAAAATCAAATGAAAGATTTAGTTATAATTCACAGTCATCGCTCCAAAAAAGCACATTTGTCCTCATCGTAAATCACACTGATTGGATATTTTATCATTACAATGTTTGATGACATGCCTGCAAGTTTAACAAATGCACATTAAAGCAGTGTCTGTATTCTAACTTTGAGTTTACATGTTAGTTACATGATAACTGCAAGTGTGGCATACACAGATACGAAGAAATTATAAGCGCACTTTTAACTTTAAAATAAAATTCAATTTTTTTTTCTGTGTGGCTATTCAGTTTGACTTGAACAGACAAAAAGAAAGAAAGGTCCCTCAAGGTAAAAAAGATGCCAGTAACTAAGAAGATGCTCAACTCTCTCATGCATACCATCTTCTGACTGACATCTTAATTTCTATAAACATACTAATATATTTGTAAATGTTTAACCACAGAATATACATGAGATCTTAAGTAATACATTTACTCGCTTCTCTGCATTATAAGTTAAATTATAGGCATCCAGTCTTTCCTGGGGGTAATTACGGTTGAAACATATTATAGTGCTCCTTGACAAAGTTGAGAGAATTTACAGCACGCCTCATTCTAAAACCAATCACAAAAAGAAGGTGGAAAAGTTCTACCTTTTGAACATGGAAACATTCTGGAAAACAGAAGCATGAAGGTCCAGAAGGTTTCTTTTCTCTGGAACATTTTTAATCTGTAACCTTGCGTTCTGGAGTTCTCGATCCTGTGAAGATGACCAATGCACCCTCTACATGTGAAGTGCAAAAATAATTTCACAATCATTCAGAATATCATTTTTAAACTATAAGGGAAAATTATGTGAAATCCTTACCTTTGAACTAGTAGTAGCACCAGAAATCTGTAGCCAAGATGCAGTCATATCTGTTATTGATATTGCCTTGTTCCAATACTTCCTCACGGAAGTATTACCAGCTACCATCGCTTTATTTCTCAGAGTAACTGTCCCAAGACTATGATTGCTGAGTTCCAATTCTGCTAAAAGTGTGCCTGGTTTGTGGCCATTGTCTTGCGGAAAAGTGAAATCTGATTTCTTAATTTGCTCTATAACAAAAAAATTCAATTTTATCTCATTTTCAATAGTAGAACTCTTGTCAGAACTTCTGACATGCCTCATTGTTGAGCTCTTGTTATGGATCAGACCCCTCTCAGGTGTCAAGTTATTTGCTTGTATAGTTTTTGCTGGTTGAAATGAGTGATGAATCGATTCATTATCATCTGTGTCTAACTCATAATCTTTGTTCTCACCTATTGCCTCACTCTTATACACGGTGTCCTCGTCTAAATATGAGGCAATCCTAGTACTCACCACCTCATTAACGGTGGGTGAACTACTTAACTCTAAACTGCGTGAAATGTTACTTTCTTGTGACACAACTAAGATGTTCTTCTCGTAAGTAGAATTAATAAACTGGAATACAATTACTAATGTTACCATAATTCCCACAACCAGAAGCAATTTCTGGATCTGGACTTGACATAGCCTTTGAACTTGAACATTAAATGTCATAATCTATTTTGATAGTTAGGAAAGATCGAAGGTACCAATAGATGACCAAAAATTGAAAATATAACAGACTCTGAAGTTTCGTCCAGGGTCCTGAAATAGAAAGCGCAAAGATAAGTCCTTGTTTCCATGAATATAGGTACTTTTCATAACAACTGAAGTAATTAACGAGTAGATATACTACATATTATATGATTGCAGGTGCAAATGAGATTAATTCACAACAAAGAGACCCTTATTTCATGCCTAAATATAACAAAGCACAATTCCTTTTCTCGCTCCCACTGTTTGACTTAATAAGTTTTTAAATGATTTATGAATAAACACATATATCATTACACAAATGTACTGTAACTCGGTATACAATAAAACTTTATATCATGACACCAATTTGAGGTTTGGAGTGATCTAGTTTAAACAACCAGCCTATCCAAGAATTTGCAAGATCGTTCCCACTAATAGAAACAATCTCAGGACACTCTAGACCGGCTTATGTAAGTAAGGAACCAAAGAAATTAATACTAGTAAATTAAGAACTACTCACTGCGGTACGCGTGACTGCAATCAAAATTGGTCATCGAGGAACATTACTAGAAGTAAGACCAGACTTGTGAATTCCTAATTCATAAATTGATAATGTGATAGAAGCTTCTAACTTAAATTCAAATTGTGATGCAAAATTAAAAAGAAATCTCGAGTACACAAATCAAGACCTAAACAAACAAACCTAAACTGAGTTTGGTGCAACATCATTGTCAAAGATAGAATTAACTTGTAAGTTGTAAGACACGACTAGGCTCAGATCATA
Source organism: Apium graveolens (assembly GCF_009905375.1). NCBI lineage: Eukaryota > Viridiplantae > Streptophyta > Magnoliopsida > Apiales > Apiaceae > Apium > Apium graveolens. The sequence goes on from NC_133651.1 coordinate 183,381,521, forward strand.
GTTTTAACTTTTAAGTAAATGATGAAAAGAAAAACAAGAAAGCGGGATCACCCAGATTAAAAATCAAAGGTAGAATCACTAACAGTCCACAAGCATAACTGAATAGAGAACACTAATAAAAATTACTATAATATACCTGAAAAAACACTATGAACTGAAGAGAGATGAGAGCTTGAGCTTCAAAAAAGATGAACCCGCTTGTCTAAGTAATCAGTAACAGCATTTCAAATATTCAGTTTGTTCAGGATTTAAATTTACTTAACACTGAGGACGGAGTATACACGAACACACTATACAATACTGGATAGAAGACATTGACTTTGCTTTCTCTTTCATATTACAATCGGTGTTCAATCTGTGTTTCTGGTTTTTAAATTAAATTTTTTGATCCTTCACGCCACAAGTGAGGGGCCACTTGTCCTGCCTGCAAATTTTGGATAACAAAATTAGGGATGCGGGTGGATTTCGGATAGGATATTATAAAATTCAAATCAAAATTTAAATATTTTCGGGTTATCTAAATCCAAATCCGTCGGATTTCAGATCGGATTTGGTTATTTTTCGGATATCCAAAATTATAAATAATGTAGTCAAATTTAATATTATTATATACATACAAACACTACTAATTACATTTATATTATAGCTAAAATTAACATACATCTATATCTATACTATATTATAATAGCCGGAATAGAGATAATTTGGTTCAACGATTTGGTTCAACGATAATTCCCTAATTTTGATTATTACAAAAATAGATAAATAGTGTTATATATCTAATAAACTACTAAATTATTAAACTACTACTAAATATAGTATATTTATCCTACTAAACTACGAATACAACTTATCCTATTATTAAAATATATAAATAATAGTGTTACATATCTGCTAAACTACTACATTGTTAAACTACTAGAAATAGTCTATTTATTCTACTAAATTACGACCACATGTTATTCTATTATTTTTATTATAAATTTATAATCATTATATATTTATATAAATATTTTAAAAATATAATATAACTTGATAAATAAAAAGTTAAAATATTAATGGAAACCATATTATAATAGCCGGAATAGAGATAATTTGGTTGAACGATTTGGTTCAACGATAATTCCCTAATTTTGATTATTACAAAAATAGATAAATAGTATTATTTATCTAATAAACTACTAAATTATTAAAATACTACTAAATATAGTATACTTATCCTACTAAACTACGAATACAACTTATCCTATTATTAAAAGATATAAATAATAGTGTTACATATCTGCTAAACTACTAAATTGTTAAACTACTAGATATAGTCTATTTATTCTACTGAATTACGACCACATGTTATTCTATTATTTTTATTATAAA